>NW_006788335.1:158943-164633 GCF_000442215.2 Lipotes vexillifer | reverse complement strand
TTCTTCCCCTAAAGGACTTCTCTGTGCTTCTCACAGTGGGGTACACAGCCTTATTTTAGGGGCACCTGAAGCCAGAGAAAAAGTGTAGCACCCCTCCCTGGAGGGTCTCTTTCTCCTTGAACTTTTGGGGTAGGTAGCAATAAAGTAACTTTTAAGTTACTTTTATTTTAAACAATTAAAAATATATATATATATTTGGTGGAGTAAACTATAAAGTTTACGTTAACTTTAGAGATAAAACATGCACGGGCTGCTTTAAGCTACACTCCTCAGGTCTCCAGGGAATATCATGGAAATGGGTTAGGAAGCACTGAATGAGATGGGGTGGGTTCCCGGATACCAGGACACCCTGGCTAGGAGATGCTGAATGAATCAACCCTCCCGTCTTCTTGCCCTGGTCCCCTCGGTCTGCTCTCACAGCTGGTCTACTACAGTGGAAAGAACTAGGGCTTTGGAGCTGGACACACCAGAGTTTGAATCCCAGGATGGGCAGTTACTGTTCTGTGACCTCAGATTTAAGAGTCTCTGCTTCCTTTTCAAGCATCGTGGGCTTAATGACACCTCCCACCTGTGCTGGATTCTACCTGCCCTGCAGGTTCACCCCCGACCCACCCCCTTCTCTACCCTGCCTGTGCCCCAGGCGCTGAGTCGTAGCGGGGATCATGGGTCCTATCTGCAGGCTCTTTTCTTCTCTGGCTTCCGGTAGGATGTGGCCAATGGGAGACTGAGATGGGAGGATAGGAGGAGAGAGGGGACGGGGTCCTCATCCCCCAGCTGCTCTCTGCCATCTGGGGGACTCAGTGACGGGGCCCCTCAGTTCCCTGGGCCCAGGCTCCTGCAGGGAGCCCTCTCTTACAGCTGCATCTCTCGGGTTTTAGTAACCTTCCCCCTTCCCCTCGGCCCTGGCTAGCCCTGGGGTGTCTCACCAGCTTTACTGGTTTCCCATAACCCCGCCCACCCCCCCTCAGCTTTGCAAGCAGTCCCGCGCTAAACTCTCCCCAATGGTCCCTTCTGAGCGAGCTGATTATTTGCTGTGCGGCCCTGACTCATAAGCAACCTCACTGGGTTTCTGGAAGGATTAAATGGCTGCAAAGCAGTTTATAAGTAAAGCTTGCATGGGTGAGAGGAATAATGACCATCATTAGGGGATCTAGCGGGGAGGCGGAGAGGGCAGAGGTGGCGCTGGCCAGGATCCTGCCTGAAGGAGGCCGCTCCTGCACCGACAGCTGGTCCCCCCGGAGCCCTGGGAGGCCTGGCTGGGAAGACGCTTTTTCGGGGCCCGGTTCCCGCTGCCGCTGCCGTGGCAGCAGCGGCAGCGTCATCGATCGCAGCGGGGCTCCCGGGGGCTCCTGGCCGGGCCTCAGCTGGCGGGCCCCGAGGCCAGGGAGCCCCAGCGCAGGGCAGCCAGCCGCTGACTCAGCACGACGCCCCCCTCCCCTCAGCCCTGGGTGGGAACCGGCGCCTCCGCGGCCCCCCGGCCCTCGCCCCTCGCCGGCGCCCCCTCCGCTGGAGCAGCCCAGCCCCGGAGGAGCACTGGCTGCCGACCGGTCCAGGGGGCCGCGGAGGGGAGGGCGTGCCCGGGCCGCAGGGAACACAGACAGCCTCCGAGGGTCAGCCAAGCCCCCTCCCCTCCAGCTTCCCCTCCCTCCACCCCAAGGTCCTGGGGCCTGGCTTCCGGTAGGATGTGGCCAATGGGAGACTGAGATGGGAGGATAGGAGGAGAGAGGGGACGGGGTCCTCATCCCCCAGCTGCTCTCTGCCATCTGGGGGACTCAGTGACGGGGCCCCTCAGTTCCCTGGGCCCAGGCTCCTGCAGGGAGCCCTCTCTTACAGCTGCATCTCTCGGGTTTTAGTAACCTTCCCCCTTCCCCTCGGCCCTGGCTAGCCCTGGGGTGTCTCACCAGCTTTACTGGTTTCCCATAACCCCGCCCACCCCCCCTCAGCTTTGCAAGCAGTCCCGCGCTAAACTCTCCCCAATGGTCCCTTCTGAGCGAGCTGATTATTTGCTGTGCGGCCCTGACTCATAAGCAACCTCACTGGGTTTCTGGAAGGATTAAATGGCTGCAAAGCAGTTTATAAGTAAAGCTTGCATGGGTGAGAGGAATAATGACCATCATTAGGGGATCTAGCGGGGAGGCGGAGAGGGCAGAGGTGGCGCTGGCCAGGATCCTGCCTGAAGGAGGCCGCTCCTGCACCGACAGCTGGTCCCCCCGGAGCCCTGGGAGGCCTGGCTGGGAAGACGCTTTTTCGGGGCCCGGTTCCCGCTGCCGCTGCCGTGGCAGCAGCGGCAGCGTCATCGATCGCAGCGGGGCTCCCGGGGGCTCCTGGCCGGGCCTCAGCTGGCGGGCCCCGAGGCCAGGGAGCCCCAGCGCAGGGCAGCCAGCCGCTGACTCAGCACGACGCCCCCCTCCCCTCAGCCCTGGGTGGGAACCGGCGCCTCCGCGGCCCCCCGGCCCTCGCCCCTCGCCGGCGCCCCCTCCGCTGGAGCAGCCCAGCCCCGGAGGAGCACTGGCTGCCGACCGGTCCAGGGGGCCGCGGAGGGGAGGGCGTGCCCGGGCCGCAGGGAACACAGACAGCCTCCGAGGGTCAGCCAAGCCCCCTCCCCTCCAGCTTCCCCTCCCTCCACCCCAAGGTCCTGGGGCAGCAGAGCCCCAAAGTGGACAGAATGGAGCGTCTGACTGTGTAGATGAGGAACCTGAGGCTCAGGGAAAGTGCCTTCCCGAGGGCCTGGGCAAACTGCTGTCAGAACCCGGGCCAACGCTGCACATGCCTCACAGGCTGGAATCAGGATTTCTCCTCTGGCTGAGAAGAAACCATCTGGTCACCAGTGTGCCCCGGTGGGCACCAGCACCCAGCGAGCTTGTGTGAGGTTGGAGGTGCTTGTATTTAGAAGATTCTAATTGCTTAGGAACTCTAGGCGTGTCCCCCATACATGATCTCTATTCCTTACAAAAACCTATAGGAACCGAGATCTTCACAAGTTAGATGTTCAAGCTGAGGTCCAGAGGCAGGAAGCAACCTGCCTGAGATTGCACACCTAGTAAATGGCAGAGCCAACACTCAGACTTTAAGTCTTTGATGCTGTAGGCTTATGCTCCGACACCCAGGCAGCACTGCCTTTGGTTCTCACAGAGACAGTGGGCTGTTCTATAAAAGAAGCCTAGACGGGGTGGGCCTCAGGAAGCTGGAGGGCTAGCCTAGCTCTGCCCCTCCCTTTCTTTTCTGTAACCTTGGGCTAGTTCCTTCACCTCACTGGGTCTCACTTTCTTATCTGTGAACAATGGTGATCAGGCCTGCCCTGCTTCCTTCCTGTGATATTCTGTAAGACACGCAGCCTAGGTACTACTATTCCCATTTTACAGATGGGGCAACTGAGACCTGTTCCTTTATTCATGATGAATGAATTAGATGTAATTTGCTGAGGGGCTTCTATAGGCCAGGTACTATGTCCCCAGAGAGGAAAGTGACTTGCCCAAGGTTACACACCTAGAACCTGGCAGAGCTGAGCCTCAAACAGTGGATACTCTAGACACACTTCCTGGCCTCCAGGATTGTGGACAAGTAGCCAGAGGATCACAGTTTTCTGACTCTAGCAGAAAGCCACTTGGATCCTCCTTGAGCCCAGCCCGTGGCACAAAACAGATCCCAGGAATGACCCTTTCCTGGGAACTTTTGGCCTGGAACATATTTACAAAACTCCAGAGGGGATGGAAATATCCCAGCCCACTCCCTACAGACCCAAATTAGCAATTTTCTTATTCTTTATAACCCCTCTGGAAATGCAAACTATGTAATATTAGTCTAAAATTAGGAGCATAAGTCACAAGAGAAAAGTCCCACTACTTTTGGAGAAAATGTTTTCCTAGCCTCATCCCAGCATTTGTTCTAAATCAGAACACAGCAGCTGTGTTTCAAATAATTATTTTCTCCTAGTACTTGTGGACTGAGGGCAGAATGCTTTTGAGAGAACGTATTTTTAGTGTACTGCCAAATGTAGAAATCCAATCTCTTTACCTGGCTTTGAATCTATAGGATATTCAGGTAAGGCCCAGATACTTGAACAGGAAGAGACTGTCACGTGGGCTCAGGAAGCCTTCTTAAATGAAGGGTACTTTAATAATAAGTGCAATAATGTTGTCTGTAGCCAACACAGATTCACTGGTTAAGATGTGCCAAGAAACTATGTGAAGTGTTTTACAACCACTATTACATTTAATCATCATGATAACCCTATAAGATGGGGATTACTATCCCATTTTACATATGCGGGTAATTAAGACCTAAAGAGAGGTTAAGAGATTGGCCAAAAGCCATGTGGTCATAGGGCCAGTAAGAAGTGGAGTTAGAACTGGGTTAGTGATAACCCAGTTTAACCCAAATCAGCCTAACAGTAAAGTCCACAAGAGGGGGAGTTCCCCGGTGGCCTAGTGGTTAGGACTCAGCGCTTTCACTACAGAGGCCTGGGTTCGATCCCTGGTCGGGGAACCATCCTGCATGCTGCGTGGCATGGCCAAAATACAAAAAAATTAAAAAAAAAAAAAAAAAAGTCACACGAGGATACTTTCTACCCTAAGAGCTGTGTTTTCCATATGCCAGACACAGTCCTAAGTGACTTATACAATAGTTACACAATACTTATACAATAATCTCTTGACTGTCACAATAATCCCTCTCAGGACTTGATTCCATCCTTTTCCTTTGCTCCCCAGCGCAGATACTCATACTAGCTTCACGTTTGTCCCTTTGAGCTTCTCTTGTTAAACTGTGTAATTCAACACCTTTGAGCAAATTAATCCTAGACTCCTAGGACCTTGGGCATGTTGCTTAACTTCTTTGACCCTCAGGGTTTCCTCTGTCCTTTGAGTTGGTTGTTTCCTTTAGCTCTAATTTTCTGGAATTCCAGGACAAATGCAGAGCCTGTCTGGAAATGGGTGTGGGATGTGCACATGGGGGAGAAATGACCTTGCCATCAAGGTGCAGGAGCTCTGTGGTGAGGGCAATGAGAGGCCCTGGCTCCTGGGACCAGTGACAGGGAGGGTGGCAGGGTCCTTCAGCCAAAGGCTGTAACCTGACCCCAGGTAATGCGGTGAGTCAGAACCTCTAGGGCGCAAGAAGAAGCCTGTGGTATGCATGACCCCAGGGGCAGAGCTGGGCCTACAAGATTGTGAGATGGAAATCACCAAGGGGTCTGGAATGGAGAGAGCTTCGCATGCCTTCAGGCAGCTGTTCAGCAGTCAGATCATTGGAAGCAGTGTAGAGGGGATTTGACTTTTAGAGAGATTTTCCAGAATGCAAATTTGATCACGTCCCTCTCTGCCTGACAGCATCCACTGGATCGCTACGGCCTACAGATCTAGTCCAAGGAGGTTCCTCAGCAAGGAGCATGAGGCTGTCCCAACCCGACGCTGACTTGGCCACACGCACGTCTCACCCGCTCCGCGAGGGCAGCCATCTCTAACTTCTTGCTGTTTTCTGAGCTTGTTCAATACTGTGACACTTCTGTGCCTCCCCACACCCCCCGTGAACCCTTTTTCCCATCTCTAGACAGTTCATCACTAGCACATCTGACCTCATCAGCATTATATGGCCCCCTCGAGGGCAGGGCCTCAACACAGCCCCCTTCACACGGTGGCAAACGCCACCGGGCGACCGAACGGCGCATTTTTTTTTTTTTTTTTTTTTTTTTTTTT
>NW_006788335.1:146311-158889 GCF_000442215.2 Lipotes vexillifer | reverse complement strand
TTTTTTTTTTTTTTTTTTTTTTTTTTTTGCGGTACGCGGGCCTCTCACTGTTGCGGCCCCTCCCATCGGGGAGCGCAGGCTCAGCGGTCATGGCTCACGGGCCCAGCCACTCCGCGGCATGTGGGACCTTCCCGGACCGGGGCACAAACCCGTGTCCCCTGCATCGGCAGGCGGACTCGCAACCACTGCGCCACCAGGGAAGCCCCGGCGCATACATTTGATGAATGAGGTGGGATTAGATGGCATCTGACCATCTTCTAAACTCCTAAGACGCCACTATTTTCCTTCATTCCAATAAGCATTAAATGAAAGGCCCAGCATGCACAGGCACAGAGCGAAGGCTGGGGATATACAGAGAGTAATTACGTAAATGGAGGCAACCAGGGGCCAGGGGCCAAGGACCGGGCTGGGGTGAGGGAAGAGGAAAATAGTAGTGAAGACAGGCGTCTTGGTCCCTTTGTTTCGTAACCCCAAACCGTTCCAGCAAGTACGTAGGTGGAGAGGAGGAAAGAGAACGCAACAGCATGATCCACCTGGAGATGAACTCTGGTTCCTTCTCTCAGGATTCAGAACGGAAATTAGCTTTCTTGAGGAGGGCTCATCCCCACCCCAGGTCCCAGGTCGGTTGATGTGATCGTGTCTGTGGTTCTAGAGGTCTGAGCTCAGAAGATGTCTCTCCTAAAGGCTCAGGGATCCTACATTTTTAGAGACTCACTTCTGTACCCTGACTCTTTCCAAGGGAATAGGTACCCGGGGGCCAATTTCCAACCTTGTCAGCCCTGCCCTGCTTTACCAGCACCACACGGCAGGAGACACAAGCAAGTTAGGGCCTGGCAACAAAAAAGATTCGCCTGGTAGCCTCGAGGGGCCCGGAAAAAGGCACTGGAATCCAGGAGCAACTAAGTAAAGCTACACAGCAGTCTGGTCCCTCAGCCCTGCTGCCCTCAGTGGAGTTGATGTAGCCGACCCTCCGGTTTCTGCCCCCGAGCTGACGATGGAGCATCTGCAGGGTGGCACCAGCCTGGCTTCCCAGCTCAAGTTCTTACTGAAGAGCCCCAGTCCTTTGCTCCTCAGCAAGAAGCCCTTGGGTCACCCCCATTTCCGATCGTTGTCTAGAGAAGCAGGGTGTGCAGATACGCTTTCTGCCCTGGGTGCCCCGCCGCTCCAGTGTTCCATGGACAGCGGGGAGATGGGGGAGGAGCCAGGCCGTATCCAAGGCGGGTGCTGGGGAAGGGCCCTTGTGGGAGCCTCAAAACCGTTTTTCTTTCTTTCTTCCTTTTTTTTTTGGCTCTTGACCATGGTTACTTTTCTTCCTATTTTTGTCAACACAAATCCCTAAGTGTGTTTGTGTCCGGAGAAAGTGCTGTGAGTAACTGATGATACATTTGTTGATGAACTTGTGAATCATCCTGGGGGAGAGGGAGTCCAGAGAGGGGAGAGGGAGTCCAGAGAGTGGAGCGGGAGCTCTGGAGGCTGCATAGGACGTGTCGTAAAATATTTAGCAAATGACCGTCCAAACCACAGGGAAAAAGTCAGAGAGATGGGAATTTGAAAGCTGCCAGGATTTAAAAGCTATTTAATGCTAACCATCAGTGCCAAAGAGCTGAGAGCGGCTCCCTTCTTCCCTGCGTTGGCAAGGACAGCCCCGAGAACGTGGAGAGGCTTTGGACTGGCCGTGGCTGCACTGAAAGGCTCTTTGTTCAAGCCCTCCTGTAAACAAGGGATCTCCTCTGAGGTGGAATCCTCACCTTGCCTACTGCCCGCACCCTCTCTCTTTCTCAGAATCCTCCAGTGATAACTCTCCAGGAGGCACAGCAGGGAAGCCGCTAGCTGCTTGGCATCAAGGAAAGAAAAAACAGCCCCATGATGGACTGAATTTGTCACTTTCCTTTCCAACGTTCTGAGGTCACTTATACAACGACCTCAGTCCTTTGGTTCTAAAGGTCTGAGCTCAGAAGCTGTCTCTCCTAAAGGGTTAGGGATCTTGCATATTTAGGGCTGGGGTCAGGACTCACTGCTCTAGCCTAACTCTTTGGAGATCTGTTTATTTTGGGGTAAAGGATGAAAAGGTCGTTCCTGATATTTTGGCTTGAAAGCCTCGAAAGTTATGTCCTCCTCAGTATCAACACCACGAGGAAAGATAAACTAGGTGAGAAGCGGCAGGCGGATAATTTAGGTCAATGGAAAGAATCATCCTAGAGAAGAGAGACCTCAGCATAGTTTGCTGAGAGGCGTTCTTCAAAGTCATCATATGTGTTCATGGCTAAGCAATGCTAATGAACTTGGTGGCCTCAATCAACAAATCTGTGCATTATGCCAAGAAGGTCCCTGCTTTTAGGGAACATATCATCTATTTTGCTGGGGAGGCATGCATTACCTAAACAGATAATTAGCCTTTCAGGTTACAAAAGTCAGAGCTCCCTGGGCAAGGTGGTCCCAAGGAGGCCAGCAGGAATACCTGTAGCAACATTGCTCCACGTACGTCGGGACCAGAATGCGGCCCTTCTCCCTCATTCGTGTTTTGTTTTGGTTTTGTTTCCTTTTGTTGTTGTTATTCCTGCGATTTTGCTTTCCTAGAATGTCTTCTCTTCCACTGTCTACCTATCCCAAGTCCAACACATCCTTTGAAGACCCCCTGAATGAATTTACAGTCACTCATGACTTTTCCAATCTTCATTACTCTGAACTCTTAGAGTACTTGGAGTCTGAACCATTCATTTGGCACATGGTTGTACTGTTTTAAGAAGGATTCATCTTTTCTCCTCAATTCAATGGTAAGCTCTTTTCGGCAGGTGCCACATCTTATAACACTTCTGTGTTACCCACAGCATCTAGCCGTTAATACCTGCCACTGGGTATTTGCACATGCCTTGGTATCTTGTTAGAGGGCTGCTGCTGGTGAGTGAAAATCTTCGCTGGGATTGGGAAAGAAGACTGAATTCTTGGTAGGCCTAGGGATACGCCCCAGACGAGTACTTCTGGGTTAAGAAACACATGCTCTGAGCAGTTTTTGGTCCTCAAGTTCCATTCTTAGTTGTGATTTTTAAGGCAGATAGAAGGTTCAGAAAAGTTGTAAATTGAGTATAAAAAATTGACTGAGAATGAAAATTGATCAGCAATTCCATTCACAGTGTTTCACACGTGTAAGAAAGAAAGGAAAAAGAAAAGGAAGGAAGGAAGGAAGGAAGGGGGAGGAGATAAAAGGAAAAAAAGCCTGGAGGGTGGAGTGGGGGACACAGCAGACTCAGTCTTCAAATACAACAGCAATTTCACGATGTAATAATTTTTAATATTAAAAGTAAATTGTAGATGTATCTTTATAAACAATATGCATAAAATAGATCTATTATTCTAAAACCTTTCCTTTTTCAAATGCTTTTTCACAGTAATATTTTAGGTGTCAGATTTTTCCCTCAAAATAATAGTGCAATTGGAAGAAGGAAAATGTTGTCAGTGAACTTGGACTCTCTGCTAATACAAGTCCTTGTATATTTCCTGTAGAAGCGGGTGAAGACTCATGTCCGTCTCTGTTTTCTTTATTACTTGCAACAGCTGCACGTGCTCTGTCACAATCTGTCTGAGGTCTGTCATTTTCTGGAGCAACTTGGCAAAGAGCTGAGAGGACTCGGGGTGGTTCAGCTTGAGCTGCAGCTCCAAGGCTTGCAGCAAGTTGTCTTGTATGTCCTCAATGGGTTTCACATTCAGCAAACCGGGGCGGTCTGGGGGAGCAGAAATGGAAGACAGAACAGCAGGTTCAGTTACAAAATTCTCTGGCTCCACATCTGAGGCATATTCAGCCAAACAACTCACTTTTTGTTGGTTCTGCTTTGGTTCTAAAATAGGGTATGGAGGGAAGGAAAGCAGATAGTGGGCAAGAACTGCATACAAGGAGAATGGAATGAAAACCAAGACTATCAAAGCTCTTTCCAGGGCCGTTCTCTTCCTGGCCAAGACTAAATCTGTGTGACCAGCTGACAGAAGAGGGTGGCAAGGCCACTGTCTCACCAGACGGGGGACTCTTCTGCTGGCATGTTTCTACTCACTCAGAAATCTCATTTTCAACTTCTGTTCCTTCCTGATGAGTCTATGTTTTATAACCTCTACTTACTTTCTTACCACTACTTTAAACACACTTTTAACACAGATTTTTGTCTTCTTTTTGCTTAATATAGCTCATGCATTTTCGAAGAGACAAGACATAGTTTTCAAATACTGTTACACTTGGGAAGGACAGACCAGATTTTAACATAGGCTTCTTCTGATTAGTGAGGCTGCAGGTAATTTTCACTTTCTTCTTTATACTTTTCCTTATTTGAACTTTTAAATGGCAAGCTTAAATTACTTTTAAGTTTTTAATGTTTTTGCTTCATGTAGATCTTTTTAGAGTCAACCTTAAATACTTTCTAGTATTCTTCTTTTACTTCTTTACTTTCTTGTATTCTATACTTCTTTTTCATTACATTTTCTAATGTATCCCTGCTGATGTTTAGAAAAAAATGATTGGCTTTGTTATATTGAATCTATTCCAATTTCACTCTTGTCAATTCAAATAGTTTTTATCACAGATTTAAAAAAATTTTTGGACAGACAATTGCATCTGCAAATAATCACAGTTTTATTTATTTCTTCTTTTCCAGTGTTTATAGTTCTCATTTCTTTTTCTTGCCATACTGCATTGGCTAATGTCTCTAGTATGGTATTAAATAATAGTAGTGTTGGGAGGCATTCTTGTTTTATTCCTAACCTTGAAGGAAATGCTTCTAATGGTTTACCACAAGTATGATGTTTACTGGATTATGGTGGATAGGTTTTTCTCCTGGCTCCCCAATAGTTTTAAAGTGTTTGTTTTGGTCAGGAATGTTGTTGCGTTTCATCAAATGTTTTAAAGTTTTTCTACCTAGAGTGATGACCATATGGTTTTATCTTAATCTAGTGTAGTGAATTACATTAATAGGTTTTCTTATACTCTTGCATTTGTTTGCTAATATTTTATTTAGGGTTTTTTAATTTGTGAGATTGGTCCAGAGTCTTTTTTTGTGTGTGTGCTACCTTTTGCCTCTTTTGGTAATAAATGTTAACTAGTCTTACAGACTGAGTTGAGAAGTTTTCCTTCTGTTTCTATGTAGTGATGATCTATTCCTTGACGGTTTCTTGGAACTTATTTGCAGAACCATCTGAGCCTGGTGGTAAATCTTTGACTATCTTTAATTTTCCTCCTATAGCTTTTAATTTATTCAGGCTTTCTACTACTTATAAAGGAAAATTTTAGTAATTTATATTGGAATAAAGTTGTACATAATATTCTCTTAGAATCTGAATCTTTTATTATTCTTATATATACCTCCTTTAACTGAATGCTTTTTATTTGTGTACTGTCTCACTTAAAAATTTGACTTGCCAAAGGCTTATCTATTTTTTGCTTTTTAAAAAAGCACAACTCCTGGTTTTACTGATCAACTCTGTTTTTGAAAATTCCCTTTTGTTTTCAATTTAGCTAATTCATTCTTTTAACTTTCTTTAGGTTTTTTTTTTTTTTCCTTTTTCTCATTTCTTGGGTTGAACACTTAATTCATTTAGTTTCAGTATTTCTTACTTTCTGATAGATGAGTTTAAGGCTCTAAAATTTCCTCTGAGTGTCACTTCTGTTTCACCCCACAGGCTCTGGTAAATCATACTCTCACAGTTCTTTTCTACATAGTCTGTTTTACTATTTTGATTTCACTTTTAATCTAAGAGTCATATAGAGACATGTTTTTAGATTTCCAAGTGGAAAGTCTGAGTGTTTGTTTTTGTTTTTTCTAATTTCTAAGTTTGGTTAGAATATCAGGTTTTCTCATTAAGGCTCAGCAGAGGGGCACAGAGATTACGTATGACATTCAGGTCACTCACTTGGTACTTTGTACTGATTCCAAAGCTTAGCTCTTGAAGGCCAATCACCCTCTTTTTCTCATTTTAAGTCTTCTTCCCTTCACTGTAAACTAAAGCACTGTATAAAAGTTTTTACTTCCCTTTTTAATGTTCCTCATTGTCTTGCCTCCATTTATCATTGTGCCCTTTGCTTAAGCCCTTTCCACACCAAGTCCCTCAAACATCCTACATTCTGTCATAACTGTGCTTAGGCACGTTCTGTTCCTCCTGCTGGGAGCAGTCTCACCTTCCCTCCAACCATCCTACTGATTTCAACCTACTCTTCAAAATCTAGCCTGTGTCCTTATGTCCTGGAGCCTTCCTGGAGGTCATCCCTTCCTTGCCCCTGTTCTTCCAATCCCCTTTCTCTGGTCCTCATAGCATTCTACAAACACCTCAATTGCTACTATCCTAGTAGATTACATTTATTGAGTGGTTATCATTTCCCAAAAACTGTACTGAAGGCTTTATATACAATATATCATTTAATCTCCACAATAACTCCATGAGGTCAGTGCTTTAAGGAGGGGAAAATGAAGATTTAGAGAAAGGAGTTAGATCCTGCCCAAGATCTGCCACTTGCTAGTAAACAGCACTGCTGAAATTTGAATCTGATTCCGAATGCTATACTCTTAACTCTTATTACCTTGTATTATAGGTACTGATTTTCTTGTTCATCTCCCCTACTTGGCCACGAGAGATCAGAGGGCAGAGACTATGTCTTGATCATCTCCGAGGCTCCAGTGGAAACACAGGAAGCACTCAGTTGGCTGAGTTTATGAGTGAGAAGGCTGTTCTAGCCAAGAGTCCTGAATTGAAAAGTACGGTTCTTCTGGTTGGTGAACAAGCCTAAAGGCAGGATCAATGCACAAAGAAGTTGTCTCCGGAAATAGCGCTTTCCTGTATTTAGTAAACTCTCGAGCAACCTTTACCCGCTGAGGTGAGACACAGGAGAGCAAGGGGAGAATGATCTCAGGTGGGATTTTCGGAACTCTAAACATGCTCTTAAATTTTTTTTTTTTCTTTTTTCTTTTTGTAAATTACAGACAGTTAGTTACCTGTAGTTTGATTTTCTCCCCTCAACTTCTCTAACATCTCCTTGACTGGAGTAATTTTTTTTTTTTTTTTTTTTTTTTAAATTTCAGCACTTAATTTTGGAAACATTAGCTAGAATCTCAGCTTCTGAGAATGAAACAGATGATTTAGTCCTGGCCTAGAGAATCACACCCCTGGAGGAGCTGTCCTTTCTCACAGTTGCTATGCAATAATGAAACCCCCTGACACCTCAAGGAAAACCAGATCCTGGATTGGTGCCTTGGGTTTAATGGTTGCCGATCCTCCCCCTGAACAGACGTGCCAGATTTCAAAGGCCTGGACTGGAGAGCAAATGCATGTGCGTTGGCAGTGGCAGCATTTTGTGTCGGGGCGTCGGTGTACACCCTCGTGAAGACCCTCTGCTCACTGGGGCCCTGGCCCCTCAGAGCCTTTTCTCCTTCCTGTAGAGCAGCATCCGTGGGTTCAGAACTTCTGCAGAAGAGATTATGCTCATCTACTAGGTTTCACTTATCGTGACAGTTCAAACAAGCAAACCCTCAAATGCAGCTGATCAGGCTTGCTGGAAACACTTGGCTGCCGTGCAGTACAATGGAACTGTTCCCTCTAGGAGTGGAGATGGATCTGGTTTGGATTTTCAAACCTCTCTTTGGCAAGTTATTTTTTATGATGTGACAGATGAAGTTTGGCTGAAATCTTGTGGCCACTGATTTATATTTTCTCTAGTGACAAGTTAGATCATTTACAGATCTGTCCCACTGTCGCCCTTACTGAGCCTCAGTCAAGGCAAGAACGGAGGGCAGGAGAGCGGGAAAGTGGTCGCTCTACTTTTAGGTCTCTCACTAACCAGTTCTGTGACCTTGGGCAAACTGATCAAGTTCACTGCGCCTCAATTTTCTCCTCTGTAAACGAAAAGGACTGGATTAGAGAGGTGATCTCTGAGACCCTAGTTCAAAAGTTGTAAGCTTTATTCTTATTTGTAATTCCCTTTACAAAAGTCACATAATTAAACTGGGGAAATTAACTCAAAATCTAAATAGAAAAGTATATCAACGGGCTTACACATTAAACTTAAAACATTTGGCTTATTTAAAAAGCAAAAAAGCTTCCTTTGGTCTTAAGCACTCCCTAGGGTCAAGGGCAAAAGGGATTTGTCAGGGTTGTCCCCACCCTTTACCCTGCAGTCAGCTCCAAGGCCTTCCCTGCTTCCCCTGGCTGTCTTTCTCTTTCCACTTTCCTTCTACTCACACTTGAACACTTACTGAGTTAAGCTGGGCACCACAAACGTGCCATAGAAATCTGTCTAAAGACCCAGCCGTCCTGCGTCCCTTCTCTTCCCTCTCCCTTTCCCATTGGCCCCGGGCCTGCTAAGGTATTGCTCTTAGAAGGCTGGTCTGAGGTCCTCTCCCTACACCCTGCTGAGGGTTAGAGTTGGGGTCTGGAATGGGATCAGGGTCAAGGGACCTCCTTCATTGGCCCTAGGTTGCCTAGAAAGCCCTTTTGGGAAAGTGCGTGCTGACTCAGGCTCCAGGACCCAACACTGGAGGAAGCTGGAGTCAATTACCGGTTCCTTACTCCCCAGGCTGCAAAGAATTGGGAAAGAAACCTTTCCGGTCCCCATCGTGCAGTGCTGGAATTGATTAGAGAGCACTGTTGATTGTGGGCAAATCTACAAAGCTCCCATCTTATCCAGATCTGGTTCTGTTAAGTGAAGAGCTTATCTGAAGCAGATTCAAATTCTCTGGACCCTCCTGGGATCTGCCCACCTGGGCCAGGCATTTCCCTAGACCAGATTTTCTCAGGAGGGGTCTCGCTCAGGGAGCCAGATGGCCACAGGGGCATCTCCTGAAGGAGATGCAGACAAACCAAAGCGCATGGTATTGTTTCTTTTCTAGTTGCTGCTGTCATGCTGTTCCCAGTTTTTTCCTATTGGATTTCTTTCTGATGGAGACAAATCTGAAAAGGATTGTACCCAGGGCATTTAGGAAAAAGGAGTCTGATAGCTGGGCAGCTGTAAATTGACCCGAAGGCAATGAAAGAACTTAGCTGAGCGGTGGGCTGAAACCGAAGGCGGGTGGAGCTCCTTCGGGAGCTCACACTTTGCATTTCACTTCCTTTTACTCTCGCTCCCCAATTTCCTTTATTCCATTGCTTCCTAAGTTCACAGATCTGTTAAAAAGAGGAGTGGATTTGGAAACTGAGGACTTGATCTCATCTCTCCTCCACTTAGCTTCCATGTGACTTTGGACAAGTCATCTTATCTTTCTGGGTTTTGGGTGAATTTTCAAGGCGACGGTGGTGTTTCTTTCCTAAGGTCATGGTTAGAAGGAGTCAGGTAAAGGAGCTTTGTAACACTTTACTATTCTCTGTGTTTGTTCAGACAAGAGGCAGTTTCCACGGGAATGGGGTCCGGAGCGTAAACAGGGGTGGGGTGGCATGTGTGCACCTGGGAAATGGGAGGTTTCTGAGCTGTTATTGGTAGAGCATAAGTTCAGGAGCACGAGAAAATGATTCCTGATGCAGATACACGTTTGGGGTTTTGGGAAAGTTCTCATTCTTGTAGTTGAACATATGTAAGCAGGACTGAGAACAATAATGAAACAGAGAAGCCCCCGAGCCGAAATTCACTTGTTCCTTAGAGACGGTGTTAGGGATTCTGCGGTCCTTTCCTGGTCTAACTGTCAGGATTATGGGGATCATGAGGCAAAACTCTGAATTCACCCAAGTTTGTCTTTGGTAAACTGGTCTGGCCTGTAGCAATTCCCTCCCACCATCCTACTGCTAAGAGAAAATAACCTAAGAAAGTTTCCCACGTTCTTTTCATATTTAAATTTGAACCGGGGCTTGACCAAGTGAGGGCTTGATTCTCAACTCTGCCTCCACACTGAAATCATCTGGGGAAATTAAAAACACGCAAACTAATACCTGGGTCCCATCTTGAGAGACTCCGATTGACCTGGCCTGAGGTATGACCGCCAATGTTCCTAAAAGCTTTCAGGTGATTCTAATGGGAAGCTGAGAGCAAACACCACTGGTGTACTGAGAAGCAGTTGGAATCTCAACCTGAAAGCTTACTTGCTGGGTGATCTCGGGCGAGTTCCTTAACCTCTCTGTACCTTGGTTTCCTCATTTAAAAGATGGAGACATGACAGTAATCTAGCTCGCAGTGCTGTCGAGAGGATGAAATGAGTTACTAGATGGAAGGTGCCCAGAGCAGCGTCTGACACACGGGAAGTTAGCTATTTCTATTCGCACTAGTGTAACAGTACAATCCAACGTGCCTCTCTGCTTTCTTACCTTTCTCCTCCTCTCATTTCTGCGATGCTCTTGGGTCTTCTCTGTCTCTTTCCTATTCTTTTGCCCTTAATTGCTCCCTTCTTCTCTACCCCGCCTTCTAGATGCTTTTCCCTTTCCACTCCTGGGACTGCACCTTGCTGGGGATGTGGTGTCTAGAATCCTAGCAAGGCCAGCCTAAATTAATCAGAAGTGTGAACAATGGATGATTTGGGGAGAACTGTGGTTGATGGCTGCTATCAGGGAAAGGGAACAACAGAACAGAGATCTTGTACCGAACAGATAAAGATCATCGGTGACAAGCATGTCTGCTGTGAACGCACGTGTGGCTAGAGGAGTCCCTGCCTCTGAAGTGGTCCCCGTTCTAACATATCCCTGTTAAACAACAGTTAAATAAATGCTTTCTCTGTCTGTGTCCAAAAGACAACCGCAAAATGACACAGCAATGACACGTACGATTTGGCTAGGATGGGGGGCGCGGGTGACCACCACCAAAATGAAACCAAGCCCAGGCCGTATTTTCTTTTATCTGCCCATTAAGTAGCAATTGCACACCAAGACCCCCCACCTCAGATGCTCAAGTACCACCTCCAAAAGCCACCTCCCCAACTACAGCACAAAACACAAAAGTATCTGGTGACAAGGTGGGCAGCGCTTTCCTCTCTGCCGCGTTCAGAGCTCGTTTCATCTCTCAACGGCACCTGCAGTGAACGGAGCGTGGGGCCTGTTTTATTTCCAGCTCTTTCAGAATGGGAACGGGACCAGAGGCTTCCGTCCCGCCCTTGGGAAGTCCCATCTTTCCTGCCTCCTTTCACCAGAGGTTTGGGTCCCCTCCTTCTGGTCATTTGTGGTCACTCAAGTGAAGCTCGGCCCCACGGTTTGCTCCCCTTCTCTGTGTCCGGACCAGGGGAGCAGCGGGCTCCCGTCAAGCTGAGGGATGCAGATAAATTTCTGCCCCTTCTTCGTCCCACACCAGACTGGGAGGTAGAGGAACCAGGCTCGAGCGGAAAGATGAAGAGTGATTTCTTCCTCCCCATCAGGCCTGACACACGCACGCTCCGAATCCAGTGACTCTCCCTTGCTTCCTTAGCCTCTAGAAATGCCAACGGCAAACCAAAGGGAGTCAACAAAATAAAAAGTGGCCAAGGATTTGTCCTCTGCACCTCTCCCCTCCCCCCACGTCTTCCTTGGCAACGTCTTGGAGAAGAACCTGTGACCTCAAAACACAGGCGTGATCTCCAACCTCTAAATATGACCTCTTGACACATGATGTCCCCCAAACTTTACAGAATTCCCCACCACACTCCTGCTCGTTGGTACCTCCTTCAGGGGCAGCAGGGCCCGGAGCTCTCCCCTCCCTTCCCTCCCTCCAGTATCTCTGTCCCTTGGGGTTTTGTTCTCCATCCACAGCTAATCCCCTTAAAGTGATAGCTGATACAGGGATTAGCTGCTATCTCCTTAGGAGTATTTATATGGTACTAAGGGATTTTAAGAACGCTGTTGGTGAAATTTCAAGCAATCCTCTGGCAGGATTGTGTGGGGCTACTTAAAATTATACAGTACAGGGAAGAGACGGAAAATGAGCAGTTATTGTGTGCTTACCGCGTCCCAGGCATTGTGCCAGAGGCTTCACAGAACGTTCTTTCATTTACTCAGGGAACTGATAAGGAATTCAGGCTCAGGCAGGTAAATAACACATCCAGCAAGTGGTGGGGTGCGGGGTTTGGGGAGGCCACAGGCCCCCACCGCCCCGGCCTGCCTCGGTGGGTGACGCGGCGGGACCCTGGGGGCAGGCGCTCTCCCCGGAGCGCGGGGCTCCTCAACACCTGCGCCGGCCTCTGGAACCGGGCCGGTTTCACTCTCCCTCACTCGCGGAGGATCTGTCTGAGTGCCGTGCCAGTCTGGAAGTCTGCCTGGGGTCACCCAGAGTTTAAACACACATTGTGAGAGCCCAAAATGATAAAGCGCTCCCCAAAGCGGCCCACTGACTGGCTGGCTGAGCCTCTTCCAAGATGCTGGTGTGGGGACAGGAATGACTCAGCAGTTTGGCTTTCAAGCCCATGTCTGTCTCTGAGGTCAAGTACAGAGAATGATCCCAGCCTACCAGGCCTGGGGTTAGGAGGGGATTTTATCTCTGAAGCAGTCACAGATAAAGATGCTTCAATGTCCCACAAATGACAAAAGCCTCTGTGTGTGTGTGTGCGCGCGCGCACACGCGCGTGCATGCGAGTGTGTGTAGTTCAGGTTTCTCCGATGATTCTAGTGTGTTTCTCTTCTCCCTACCCACCCCCACCCCCACCCCCACCCCCAATTCTCTGGTTTTG
>NW_006788335.1:131778-146010 GCF_000442215.2 Lipotes vexillifer | reverse complement strand
CACCCCCAATTCTCTGGTTTTGAGAATTTGGGTGCCAGCTGAGAACTTACAAATCTACCTCCCTCTGTCTAAACCAAGTCTGTGAGGTTATGAGTGAACAAATGGGACATTTCTAGGTAACCCACACTGAGTCATTACTCAAAGCCATCCCGGCCACCTGACAGGATTTGCCCGCTGGTCATGGCAGCATAGTGGGGAGACCAGGACAGCAGGCAAAGGGAGCAGTGCCATACACCATGCAGACACAGAGCAGGTGCCCATTCAATAGTTTTCAACTAATAAATGAAGGCAAGTACTCTCTGACACAATCATGGGCCAGATGGGAGATATGAACCATGTAATCAACTCTCTTCAACTGCCCTGCTCAACGCTCAGTTACATGAGAAATCAGATGTCTGTGTTTATTCTCAATATCACGAGAACAGTCAGAAAAACAACTTTTACCACTCAGACCCCAGACTAAGTCTTGTCCAAAAACACTGTATGGATAAAGTAGCTGAATATTTAACTGCCACAGGAGAATGGAAGAAAGTTGGCCTCTTGTTCTTCATAGTATTATTAATGCCTCAGTTTTCAAATATTTTTGGTTTTGTCTCCCCCCAGTTAACTAGTAAGGATGATGCCAACAGACAAAGAAGACATGGGGGCCACTGGGCTGTGGAGAATCAGAGGGCCCCTGAGCTGGAGTTTCCTCAAGAACAGCACAGGCCCACTCAGGCACGTGCCCTCTATCTTTTGTTCCAGAGGAGAGCTCGGCTGTCCCTTCTAACTGGTAGAAAGAGTTCTGCAGTAAAATGGAAGGATTACACACGAGCTGTCACTATCCTCAAGATTTTGGAGGGCACCTAGGGACGGGGAGGGGAGACGGACACCCACAAGCCCAGAGCCCCTCCCGCTCGGTCCTGCGGATCCTTAGTGCTCTCTGAGCTGGAGGGAGAGGGGTCCCCTGTACACGAACGGGAGGAGTGACGTTGGGATTGTCTCCGAAGGGCAGGAAGAAATTAAGGTACTGGAAGGTATTGTTAACAATTTAAAATTTCTCTCACAAATTCTCCTGCAACCACTTCTCTCCATCGGAACCTGCTATAAGATGGTATCTGGTTAAGCACGGACATATTTACTTAGGTACTTAAGGCTTACGGTCAGCTTCTGCAGGGAGCTCTGCACACGGGGGCTGTGCTACTGGAACAGGCGGAAGAACCAGCACCAGTCTAGGCATTAACACCGGGCTCTGTCCCATCCCAGAACAGTTCTCAAACCTGGGGTGGAATTTTGTTAGGCAGTCAGGTACAAATGGTGTCTTGAGAAGGGCTTTGGATAGCAGGAAGTAATATCTGGACTGTAATGGGAAATTCTTGATTAAAATACTTGGAGGCAATATGGAAATGGGTAGTTTTTGATAACGGCCAAAGAACCCCCAAGTCCAAGGTAAGTAACTGGGATGCTTCCACATCTCAATACACAAAAGGCAGTGGCAGTTAAGGGCATCCGTTTTAAGGTCAGATTGGATCAGACCTTGGCCTCACCGATTAGTAGCTCTGGGACCTTGGGAAAATTGCTTGATCTCTCTAAACTTCTGTTTACTCCATCTATAAAATGGGGATAATGAGAGACTTTCTAGAATTGCAGGAAAAATTAAACAAAGATTCAGAATGCAGGTAAAGTGCTTAGCATCTATTCTGGTTCACAATCAAGTATTCAATAAATGGCAGCTATTATTATTATTATTAATATTTGATTACTATTCATTCAACAAAGATGTGTTAGTACTTATTCCGGGCCAGGTGCTGTACTTTGATTCTATTCTAATTCCAACAAATTAAAAAGTATATATTGATACACATATAAGTCAGGACCAAGGGTAAGAAACAGAGCTCCATGGTATTGACCTGAGAGGTCTAGGAGTTTTCCAGCTGTCACAGAATATCATCACCTCTTCCTTGATCTGTAGATGGACATGTGTGAACAATTCCCCCTCCCTGTACCCTATGCTCCCTGCCCACTCAACAGCAGAAACGCACAGGATCGCTCCAAGAGCAGCTGTCCAAAATCGCTTCACAGAGAAGCACGGCTTGGACGGCTGGAAACAGGAGGAACTGCTGTATAGGAGGTTTGTATAACCCAGCCAGACCCAAGAGGGTAAATGAGGAGGCTGGATGACTTGCCATCTGTGACTGCTGCACCAATATTTACAGCTTCTCTGTCATTAGGATGGCGATGACAATCGGCCTCGAGAAATATATTGTAAAATCCAGTGAATTTCCTCCCCATATCTTGGAAGTTTGGGAAGAACTGTAATGGATTCCAAACTGTTTTGAATTAACAGAAAGAGCTTTTTCCTGTTTTTCCTGTTGCCGAGTTCCAGCTGGAACCCTCCTAAGCTTTTCTCCAGCAAACAGCCAACGCCCAAGGGGGCAAAGTGTCCAGTGGAGTGTCCTGGGGCTTGTCAGCTTTACTGAGCTTTCTACTTGGCCTTGGCTGCTGGTGGGTTTGAGGAGTTTGCTGGTGTGGCTGGCGTGAGGCTGTGGCGCCAGCTGCAAGCATGCCCTTGCTGGAGGCAGTGTGATTACTCTCGACGCCACCCATCCAGCCGGCGAGACCAGAGGGGGCAAGGGAAGTTCTTCCCTTATCATCAGTCCCAAGGAAGCTGTGCTTCTGGACTCTGGACCAGACCTTCAGGAGAGCAGGGTCGGGACCACAGGCTGGGGCCACCGACACCGTGAGGGAGTTGACCACATCCGCCAGCCAGGTGGCAGAAGAGACACTGGGAGGTGACAGTGAGGACACCTGGGTTTCCCTCCTAGCACTGCTGCTCACCAGTTCTCAGCTCACCTAAGTCTATGACTCTCTCTTCTCTTTCTATGGAATAAGAATGAAAATACAGGAGAACTGTCAGGATCTAATGAGAGAATGAAAGGGACAAAGTGCTGTTCTTTGGTTCTGGAATATTGTTCTTTTTAGTCTCATTCTTCTTGCCTGAAGCTCGGAGGAGAAAGAGGGAGAGAGGAGAAAACCTTGAGAAGAACTAGGTCATCTTCCCCAGCAAGTGGTTTGCGACCTGAATACATAGTAGAAATGCTGAACACCAGGCCAATCTAAGGACCAAATCTAACAGCATCAGCAGTTTCCAGGACTGAAGCTGAGTGGCAGTGATCTTTACTACTGCAACTCCAGTTTTCTCAGCAAATACTTAGTTGGGTCAAATCAGGTACTCTCATCCAAAAATCCCCTTTGGGTCCTCTGGGGATCCCCCGCCCTTAATCGCCCCAATCCCTCACCACCCCACTCTTACATAATGCCCATCTCTGCATTTTCCCTTCAGTCTAGGTTCATAGCCTTGACCAGAATGAAACTCTTCTGTGATTCTAAGGCCAGCTTAGAAGGTCACTGGGATCCCTGCCCAAAGTGCTTCTCTCTCAAGTCACTAAAGCTATCTGTAGGCTTCAGAATAAACCACAGAGGAGAAAATAATCCCTCTTGTTAAGAATAAGCAGGATCAGAAATTTGTTTACGGGATCAAACCTTCTTGCTTGCACGAATGTTTTCCCTTTCTGGAAAACCCAGGATGGGAATTGAGATATTACACGTTGTACAACAAATTATATGTTGTACTCCAGTAAACCACAATCTGGGATGTTGGTTTCACCATCTATAGATGACTGGGACACTGATCCCCCTTGGAACTCAGTCTTTGGATTGGGAATGACTGGAGTAGTTCTCTCTCTGGCCTCTACCCAACCAGCTTCTCTGGGTAAAGAAGGGAATCAAATTCCTTGGTGTTGAACAAACAGGGGGTCCAGTTTATTCATTCTTATCTAGTGCCCATAGGTTGGCTTCATCTACAAAAGCAAACTTTGATCAGGGAAGGATGTGCCTTTTGTGATACGGGAACTAGTCAATGGTAAATTCTGTTGTTTTTTTTTTTAAAGGAAGTCTCCAACGATTCACAGGGTTTTCTTCTCCTTATAACCACAGATAGAAGATTTTAAGAACGTATGAATGGCAGCTACCTTCAGATTTCTTTCACTGTTGTGAGGATCTAATGAAGTCTGGTTATTGGCTACTGTGAAGACAGTCTGGGAAATGCTAAAAGAAACTTGTTTATACAGCACTGACATTTAAATGATACCGTTTTTAATTTTCATAATTGAAAGCCAAAGTCTGCAGTATCTATTAAATTGAATAAGTTATTCTCAGAGCTATTTTTGACCAATTTAGAAACATTTTAAAGGCCTAACTGAATCACTGATTTTCAAATAATCTAGCTTGTGTGTTATGGGCAATATATGGCATTTTTCTAGATGAAATCATACTGTTGTCTTATGTGCCCATAAAACAACATTGCTCACGTTCAAAAAGCCCTGATTTATCATGATTATTTCTTGTCTAGAACTTTCCTAGATAGAAACTAAGTATCTTTGAATGGCTTATTTCAAATGCCTCCCTTATTATCTGTGGTAGGAATATAAACTGGTACAAACTATATGGAAAAACCATCTGGCAATAATGAAACAAAAGACTTAAAAATGTTCATAGCCATCTACCCAGCAATTCTACTTCTGGTAATTTAGAATGAGAAAATAATCTGAAATGTTAACAGAAATTTACACATAAGAAGAATTACTCCAGTGGAATTTAGAACACATTTTCCATAATTTTTTATATTCTTCTCTATAGGCTCTTATAACAAATTATAAGCAACCCAAACATACATAGGAAGATAATTTAGTATGTAATGGTCTTTTACAAAATGAAATACATTATAGTCATTAAAAATGGAAGCATATATTAGAGAAATGCAAATCAAAACTACAATGAGGTATCACCTCACACCAGTCAGAACGGCCATCATTAAAAAGTCCACAAATAACAAATGCTGGAGGGGGCGTGGAGAAAAGGGAACCCTCCTACACTGTTGGTGGGAATGTAAATTGGTGCAGCCACTATGGAGAACATTACGGAGGTTCCTCAAAAAATTAAAAATAGAGTTGCCATATGATCCAGCAATCCCACTACTGGGCGCATATCAGGACAAAACTATAATTCAAAAAGATACATGTACCCTTATGTTCATAACAGCACTATTCACAATAGCTAAGACATGGGAACAATCTAAATGTCCATCAACAGATGAGTGGATAAAGAAGATGAGGGGTGTGTGTGTGTGTGTGTGTGTGTGCGCGTGCGCGTGTGTGTGTATACACACGCGCGCACACACACACACACAACAGAATACTACTCAGCCATAAAAAAGAAATAATGCCATTTGCAACAACATGGATCCAACTAGAGATTACCATGCTAAGTGAGCTAAGTCAAAAAGAGAAAGACAAATACCATATATCACTTGTATGTGGAATCTAAAATATGACACAAATGAACCTATCTATGAAATAGAAACAGACTCACGGACATAGAGAACACACTTGTGGTTGCCAAGAGGGAGCAGGGGTGGGGGAGGGGTGGAGTGGGAGGTTGGGATTAGCAGCTGTAAGCTATTATATATAGAATGGATAAACAATAAGTTCCTACTGTATAGCACAGGGAATCATGTTCAATATCCTGTGATAAACCATGATGGAAAAGAATACAAAAAAGGAATGTACATCTGTATAATTGGATCACTTTGACAGCAGACATTAACACAACACTGTAAATCAACTATGCTTCAATTAAAAAAATTTTTTTAAATGGTAGCATATATATTATATATATATATATATATATATATATATATAGTATACATGCTAGCACATACATAGAAACTTTTTGGTAAGGGGAAATAGGACTCTGTTAATCCTATTTTATTCTGAGGATAGAGAGCTTTACTTTTCACTTACACCTTTCTGTACTCTTTGAATTATAAAATGACCATATATTACTTTTATTTTTAAAATTAATAAAAATATTAATAAAGAGTAATAGTGGCATGAGAAAATGATTAAGCGAAAAAAGGAATATAAATATGGTATGTATAGTATGATCAGGAAAAATCTTAGAAATATATCACATGTTAATAATTATATTTCCAACTTTCAATAAAAATAAAATGTGCCTTAAAATATTAGCTAGTTAAACAATACCAACTTGTTTTCTAATCTGTTTTTTTCCAAAATTGAATCTAATTCTCCCAGTGGACCTCAAATAAACTGGAATCGCATTCTTCTTTGCTAAATTAATCACAGATCCCAGATGATCAAGGGTCAATTTGTTTAAGAAGTAGATTCCGTCAAGATATCAAAACATGTTGGATACTGTATTTTTGTTACCCTGAACATAACACAAAAAAGGGGTGCGGCTTCAGAGTTAACTTGCGCTGTGTTGTTATCTATATGCACCCTAGTCATGTAAAGGGCAGTATCAGTGTAGACTCTGGAGCCAGACTGCCTCGGTTCATCATCCTGGCTCCATCTTTGCTGCCTGGGTAATCCTGGGCAAGTGACTGAACCTTTCAGTGCTTTAGTTTCCTTGTTTCCAAAACGGTACTTACCTTACTGGGGTTGTGAGAATTAAATGAACGTGTGTGAAGTGGCTAGAACACTTCCTGCACACAGTAAGTACTTAATAAGTGTTTGCTACTATTATCATTACTAATACACCATGCACCTGATTTCAGAAGCATTCTGCGCTGGAGTAATTGGACAACAAAGGACTGCTCTTTGTAACATGCTGTCTAGTTACACACAGCTTACATCTATAGGACCACTGTCCCCTACACATCAGTTTTCACGCACAGAGGATATTCTGTAGAGTACACACAAAAAGCTCGCCTGAAGTCCATTTCAGTAATGAAAACTGGTCACTTGAAAACAATCTTTATATTAAAGAGATGACACTAAAACTTTCTTCTACTCAAGCTGGAAACGTGGAAGGCCAATGAAAGTAGGATTTAGTATAAAACCTGGCTGTCGGAGTTGGTTAGTTAGATCATGTCCTTGCAAGGCCAAAAGTACAATGACTGGCTAAACAACTCAGTTTATTTCTCTGCTGGGTGTTCTTTGGTTCAGACTGCATTCTTAATCACAGCCAACCACCTCACAAAGGTACTTCAAGGGGAACCAGCAGAGGACTCTACACGGGAGAGGAGACACAGGGCTCAGTAAATGTGTGTTCCTTGATTCCTGATCCTGGGAAAGCAATTCAAAGTAACACCTCACTGATGCTGGGGCCAGACCATAATTTGATCACAAACACAGTGGTGCTTTCTCTATGTCAAGCGAGCATTGTCTTACAAAGTTATATATGTCATTACTTAAATGAAGAATAGATTGGCCTTCTGGAAAGGAAAGGAAAAAGACAAGGAAAAAGAAAATAAAGAGAAAAAAAAGCAGACAAGGGCATTTGTCTTCCATGTTTGGATTTGACTAGAAAAAATATTTTGAAGAATAAAAGAAAAGTACCTGACTTACCCACAGCCTTCAAACAGGAAGTCAACAATATTCTTTCTCGGTATGTCACATAGGTAGTTACACTCCCATGGCATTATACCACTGGCATTTTCCATATGAAAAGTGTGGTAAGTGCAGAGAGAAAAGGCACATAGCCTAACACTAAGGAAAGTCCAAATTCTTTCAGCCATCCCACCACCACGCCACCCTATTTCACGGAAGATCCAAAGGAGCAGCTTACCTCCACTGAGAATAATGACAGCTATAAATATTGCCAAGTCGCTGTCATCTAATTCCAGTGCATTGAACTTCACAGCAAACTCGAACTTGGGCTCCATAAAGTCACCAAAGGGCTTTCGCAGGCTCTTTAAAAACTCCCTCGTCATGAAACCTTGGCCCTCGGATATGAGAACCCCATCTTTATTCATCAAGGAGGCCAGCATCGTGTAAATGATCTCATGGACGCCGTATTTTAGGAGAGTTACTTGGTCATTCAAGTCAAGATTTACAAACCCAGGAATACTCTTGGCATACTCTGTGATCTCCTGCACAGCTTCCACGGAACGGAACTGACACCCCTGAAAGATGCGGATGGCCACTTCTTTGCTTGGCTCCTGCAAGGGGGTGATGTGCTTGAACTTGATTTTATCTTCTCCCATCATTAAGGAATTCATGTCATAGATAACAAATGGCTGCAAAGAAAAAAGGGAGAAAATGGCTGAGTTGGAGATTTCTAATTCAGTCAACACCACCCCAGGTTCTCTATGTACACTTGCTTTGCTAACTAAAATCTTTAAAGTCTAAAACAATTAATAATGAGAAAATACTCGTGTCTTGATTAATCCTCCAAATTGTCTTCTGGGACCAAACATATTTCACTAATATTGGCCTCCCTTTCCTTCCACTTATACTGCAACACCTTACCTGGGACTGGCTAATAGCTCCAATTTCTGTTGTTTGGAGGGTATTTGTTGTTGATTTTTCAAATGATACAAAATCTACTGTTTATTTTGGCTTTCAATGGTGTATGTTTTTAAACTTCTTTCAATAAAAAAATTATTTCAGCAACTCAGGGTTGAACAGACCCACTTGGACATAAAGTAATCTTGCAATTATACATTAAATCTACTCAGATCTTGAAAGAAACACAGTGTGCATGTAAACTACACTTAACTATAAAAAAAAATCAGTCTGAAAGCAGATTAAAAATACTGAGCCAAGAAAATGTCTGTTTCATTTTTTTCAGTGCTCTGGAAGCAATCTGTTTCAGAAAGAGCAGCTGTGTAAGGCCTGTGGGTAAAAGCTGCAAAAGTGTCAAATTAAAAAACTTATTTTTCAAAGTATGTGTCCTTAAGGGTCAAGAATCAATAAAACACGTTTATCAGTTACTCAGGTTTGCAGTAGGCTGCTTTCAAAAGCACGTTGTGTTAGTCATGGATCTTTCTCTTTCATTTCCTCCTATAGAATTAACCAAAGGTTTGTGGTCTGTGTGAAATTCTCAAGGCTACTCTGAATGAGAAGCGGCTACACTTTAAATATACAGTGGATCTACTGAGCTCCATAAGGAGTTACCCCTAATAAGAGTTGAGGGGATCTGGGTTCCAGCTTTGGTTCTGCGGTTAACCTCGTGACTTTAGAAAAGTCATTTATCTTTCCTAGGCCTCAAATTTCTCAACTGAGGGGAGTGGATTGCATTGGAAGTTTCCAACTCTTCTCTTGAGGATATGCTAGTTGCACTTCTCAGATGTAGTGTCTGTGATGTATGCGTGTGTGTGTGTGTATCTGTGTGGGTGTGCATGCATACTACATGTCCACTGAACATGAAGTCTTTGATGTACTAAAAATAAAACTTCTTTTGAGCAGAGACGCTGAGAATTCTCTCCTCATTGGCAAGAGGAAGCAGATGCAGTGAGTGCCAGCAGTAGCCAGCTTCAAGACCCACTGGTTCAGAGAATCTGACTATTAATCTCTATAGGAGTCTATGATCGTCACCAAACTTTTTTTTTTGGCTGCACCACATGGCTTGCGGGATCTCAGTTCCCTGACCAGGGATTGAACCCGGGCCCTGGCAGTGAAAGCGCAGAGTCCTGACCACTGGACCGCCTGGGAATTCCCTTCACCGAACTAATAAGTCTATTCTACACTGAAGGAAATAACAGTAATACTAAGGGGTTTTCGATGTTGAGTAGATTTCCAAACTTGCCTATTATTTCCACACCATTCACTGGAGTTATTCCAGAAATTGTTACTTTTTTAAACCCCCAAATTCACTTCAATTGTATTGTTTAGCAAGTACAAAACCACAAAGTAGGACAGATGTGAGTAACCCAAGAGTAAGCTCGCCTGGTGGCTCTAAGTCTTCAAGGAAACCAGGAGTGAAGAGTGCTTACTATGTTTTTGGGAATTTCGCTCCCCCCCACGCCACCGCGTCCCACTTCAGACTGATATTATTAACGGGAGAGGAAAAAAAGGATGGAGTGGATAAACAGTCACATCAGTTAACACGTGCTAAGTTTCTCCAGAATGCCACATTCTAATCATGAGAAAAACATTAACAGAACCTAGGGAGAGGTTGTTTCTGTCCTCCAGGGGTTTTGTAGCGTATTACAATTTACGTTAACAAGAGCCTGGCTTTCTTTACTGCCCTGAGAATCTGATGGTACCTGAAGAGTCCCCCTGTACCTGTACGAGTACCAAAAACAACGGATATAACATCATCCCCTCTTCACATATGAAAATGCAGTACCTCGATCTGCCCACTTCAACTCTTGGATGAGCTCAACCACTCAGCTTCCTGGCACAGAATGGATGCATCAAATTGTTCCACCTCCATGTAAGCTATTTATCTGGAACTATGCCCTGATAAATCATCCTGTGACTCTTCCCCTTGACTTCCCCTGTCCCCTCATATAAAGCCCCAGGTTCCTGTTTTTGAAATTCTGTGAGAGTTGCACATAGGGCACAATCCTGCTAATTTTCTCTCTCAATTTAACAACAATGTGACTTGGTAACCCCTTGGCAATCGGCATTGGTCAGGATTTCCTGGCAGTAAACACTCAAGGACACAGAAAGGAATCAGCAGCCCCCACCATCATGCCAAACCATTCTAGTCTTTTCTTTTTAAAAAAAAGATCCCTCCAGCGTTTTTCAAAACGTGAACTGGCAGAGAATTATGGGTATTGACATGCAAATGAATCCCAGGTGGATTTCTTTTGTTTTTCCTCGTCATAGCTGATTGTGCTGTTTTCCTTGCATTTCTGAAGTCTGCATAGATTCTTTCAACCCCCATGCGGATCTGTCAAACTGCAAGAGTGATCCGGACACGATCTGCCCAGAGATCTGCCTTTCTTCGCCACCAATTCACCAATTCTTAGACTGCAAACATTTCACCTGCACATTTCACACTGGGACCTCCTTATCCTGAAACAGCGAAAAGATAGCGGCCCACCTGTTTGCAGAGGGCTGACCTCTTAAAACCACGGGTGGAATTCAGCCAGCGGAGTTTATCTTGGATCATGAATTCCACATCACACTTCTGGTAAAACATTCCCCGTAAAATGCACTTCACTTCCACGTTTCTGTATTTTCTACAAAGCAAAGGGAAGCCTTACATCCTCTATTAGCTTGCACCGTATCACTGGATGATCTGCCATTTTAAGAGGAACCATATCCTCTTCAAAGGTGGTCTTAATGATTTTACACTTTTAGTTGGGGGCTGACAATGTATTTATCTTCAGACACTATATCAAATGGCTACATAAGCATCTCTCTTTAACAGGAAAGAATGCTTCATTATGTCTAGGATGTTATCAGGGATAGATCCAGGCTTTGTGGGGCCTGAAATGTACACGATTGTTGAAGACATTTACAACAACTGTTGCGTTCAGTAATACAAATTATAAGAATAAAAACTCAGGCCCTTTCTTGAGCCTTGGAAGGGGCTCAGCACAAGGGAGAGGCCCTGAAGCTTCATTAGCTTCATGGTGAGTCGGCCTTTGGCTGTTATAAGTGATTGTATTTCTCCTATTTTGGACACACCAGAACAAGGTCAGAATGGAATGAAGAAAATTGCACTTGAACACACTGTTTCTCCAGGGAAACAAAACGGTTTCTGTAAGAGGAAGTTAGTTTTCTTTGGAGAGATACAGCAAGTCTAATTTATTTTTGCGGTACGTGGGCCTTTCACTGCTGTGGCCTCTCCCGTTGCGGAGCACAGGCTCTGGACACGCAGGCTCAGCGGCCATGACTCCAGGCCTAGCCTCTCTGCGGCATGTGGGATCCTCCCAGACCGGGGCACAAACCCATGTCCCCTGCATTGGCAGGCGGACTCTCAACCACTGAGCCACCAGGGAAGCCCAAGTCTAATTTATTTTGATATGTTTTGATTTTCAAAAACGGCTCCACGTATCAAAACCGGGATGGAGGGCTTCCCTGGTGGCGCAGTGGTTGAGAGTCCGCCTGCCGATGCAGGGGACACGGGTTCGTGCCCCGGTCTGGGAAGATCCCACATGCCGCGGAGCGGCTGGGCCCGTGAGCCATGGCCGCTGGGCCTGCGCGTCCGGAGCCTGTGCTCTGCAACGGGACAGGCCACAACAGTGAGAGGCCCGCGTACCGCAAAACAACAACAACAACAAAACAAAACCGGGATGGGATTAAGGGTACTGTTTTTATAGATAACTAAAATTAGTTCTAGATCTATAGCACACCTGTTATGTATAACACAAAGATCATGGGGGAAGCTGGCTTACTAATGAAAACCAAGTAGAGTAATAAAACTTTACTGTTTTGAATGGACAGATAGAACAATATTGTTTCTTAGTAGTCCAACAACAGCAGCATTTTAATATACAAGTTGTTTTAGTGAGTATACATGAATGCTCTAAGTTTGCAGCTCCTTTTGAATAATAAAATGGCAAGCTAGAGTAGAGAAATGAGAAAATCAACTAAGAAAGCACGGATTATTCTGGTGATTTCTCCAATCTGGGAGATTGAAATTCGTGCAGGATTCAATCACCTGGTAACCAGGTCAGAGTTAAAACTGGCCTGGAGAAAGGTGTGCCCCATCCCATGGGGCTCTCCTGGTAGTCTTAGTTTTCCTGACAGATTAGAGCAAAAGCTCAAGGAAGAAAATTGAATTCTTAGGGCCTATCTTCTTCATCTTCTTTTCTTCTTTCTTTTTATACTTCTGACTGACCTTTCATCTTCTGAGACACACATGGTTCTCCTTGATTAGCTCCACTGGGTGAATGTTAATCCAAAATGCATTGGTTGGGTTTCCTCAACTTCTTTCTGGTTTCTCCCTTGTCATTCCTATTTCCCTCTTGTTGAGAACCATGGGGTTTAGAGAACTAAAGGGTCTTCAGAAATAACCTACATCATCATTCTCTGACTATGTATGAATAAACTGAACTCCAGACTTTCCAAAGTCAAACAGCTATTTATAGCAAACCCTAAACCAGATCTCCTCACTCATGACTAATTCTTTTCTCTTTCTGTTGCTTTCTACATGACTTCCCCACTTTTGCTTTTTTAAATACAATGACTATTCTGGGAGGAAGTGGAGCTTTTAAACTCTTATATGCCGGGATCTTGGAGGCAGTGTCCTTTGAACTATTATTTCCTAGAGATGCCAATTAAGTGCTGTATGTGATCGAAGTTAAGTCTGAAAGTCACTCAAACGTAATCTTGTTTTCCTACATGGTTTAGAGATTTAAGACAAATAAAAACTTAATACGAAGAATTATTCACACTCTAATGAACCAGCACATAGCCACAGCCCTTAAAGAAAAGTCTATTGCTGGCCAAAATGTTACTCAGCTGGCAAACAAGGGTAGTGGCCAACTGAGTCTAATCATTAAAAAATGAAAAAAAAAATTAAAATGCTTTTCTTCTTAACTATATAATTATTTTTTAAATTTATTGTCTGAAAGAACACCATTGGTTCAGATGTGTTATATCTTTAGCTATATTCCCGACAGTACTGGAAATAAAGAAATTTATTTTTTTAATATGAACACATGGATTAATGATTCCAGGAGCCCAACTTCTTTAAGTCACCATTGAAACAAATCAGCACTACCATCCTGCTCTTTATACTGTGGTTCCTAAGGCTCTTTTCTCTGGGGGTCTGTTTGGTATCTTTCTTCCCAGGGGAGCAAATTCCAGCTCACTCAGGTTTTTCCACAGTGAAAGGGGGAAAGAGACCACACTTTGTTTAGTTGTTAGGTGTAGGATTTAAAAGGACAGATATCTTTCCAACAGTTTGAGTTACCAGATTCGAGGGCCCTTGTAAATTTTAGGATGCGAAAATTTAAATGGGTACAGAGCTGTTTTCACAAAAGTTTACGGTTCAATACTGGTTTTACTATTTGAAAGGTTCATATTTCACACACTATTTAGAAGAACTGTTTTTATGATGGCACCAGTTTGCTCCTGTAATTATAAAAACAGTGACTCCACATAGATCCATGATAAGCAGTGGGATGCTTTGGGATCCAAAGTCCAATATAGCACAAATAACAAGCTTTATTCCTTATTTGCAGACAGAGTGCAGCCAGGAGGGCCTCGCCATGTCTCAGATATGGAGTGAAAAGTTGGCAGACACACCAAGGGTTTTTCTATTTATTGTTTTATGACGAACCATGGCACTGAAGATGGTTCTTGAAAACCACTCTGTTTATTTTCATCAACAAACATGGGATCACGTGACAGTGACACACCCAGTGTGATCATTGCACCAGGGGAGTAGTCAAACACTGGGAACTTCCAAAGTCCATTCAGTTCTCAGGTTGCCTTCAGGAGATAAGCACCCTCTCTCTAGCATATCTGTGGTTTTTAGAGTTCA
>NW_006788335.1:109260-131672 GCF_000442215.2 Lipotes vexillifer | reverse complement strand
CCACATCCAGTGAGTCCATTTCCCAACTTTCCCTAAGCCTAAAGTTCCCAAGCATTATTCTTTGCGGCAAGACAATGAAAGTAGGGCCAATCATATCCCAAAGATACGATATCTAAGTTAAAAAGATAGGAGGGGACAAGCGGCCTTTAATTTATCTGTTCATTTATCTGTTCTGTTCTGCAGGGTGGCACCAGCAAATAAGAGATAGAAGAGATTTTAGTGGGGAAGGGAGAAGCCCTGGTTGGCCTGGAGGCAAATGCTGGAGCTGGGCCTAGGCAATGGTTAAAATGAGCAGAAAGATAAATTTAAATAATGGCCTCTTCAGTAAAGTCATTTCCTTTTCCAAAGGTTCTGGGTAACTGGTCATCCATCCACTATGCTGAGTAGCCTCCCCCAGGCTTGATTGAACCAACCCTAACGACATCATTTCAAGCAGGGTGTATAGCGAGATGCAAACGGCTCTATTGCACCAGCCCCTCTTCCACACGCCCCACCTTCTGAAGAGTCCACACTTCTGCAAAACTTCTCCTATCAATGCAAATCTTATCTTTCAAAAGTCCTGGCCAAGTGATAACATAACAGCCCTGAGATAGATGCTATCAAATGAATAACAAGACCACGTAAGATAAAGAACAAATCTCTAGTCTCACTGGAAGTCACATTTTGATTTTTTTTCCCTTTCGCATATTCCTCTCTGAACTATTTCTTTCCACTAGTGCTTAATTTGATTTTGCAAGATAAGGAGAAAAGAGAGCGCCAAACAATGCTATTGCAGTTTTGTGTAATCAGGGGATGGACTATTCTGATTTGGCCCAGTCTCTTTTTCCTTCCCAGACCCTAACAAGAGACAATTTTGCCTCTATCCCAATCTTTAATGGTGCCCGGGTTGGTGGGAAAATCTTGGGTTAGAGGCCCTCTGATCAAAGTCCAGAATTTCAAAGGGCATAGGCATCAGCTTTTTTTTTTTTTTTTTTTTTTTTTTTTTGCGGTATGCGGGCCTCTCACTGTTGTGGCCTCTCCCGTGCGGAGCACAGGCTCTGGACGCGCAGGCTCAGCGGCCATGGCTCACGGGCCCAGCCGCTCCACGGCATGTGGGATCTTCCCGGACCGGGGCACGACCCCGTGTCCCCTGCATCGGCAGGCGGACTCCCAACCACTGTGCCACCAGGGAAGCCCTAGGCAGCAGCTTTTAATTCAATTAAGCAGATACATTCTGAGTAACTATTATGGGCAAAGCACAGTCCTAGTTACTACAGAGGGAAAAAGGACAAACCTGAGAAGCCTATAATCAAGCATTTTGCAGCCCTTTCCCTTAAAAAAGCTTAATACCTATTTACCCCATAAAAAGCCTACAATTACCTTAGTTTCAACTCAAAGATTTAGAGAACAGTATGCTGGCCACTGGGAGTGTAAATTTAAAATCTTGACTACTGAGGAAATTTGTTTTTTAAATGCTTTCCTCTTATCTTTCAGGTACTATTAAATTAATGGGATTTCCAGTGTGGACCGCAGGTCTGGACTGGGGGATTAAAAGAAGGTGAGAAAGCAGTTCCTGGAAACTAAATGGCCCAAGGCAAACTGTGGAGTAAACACTGTGCTCTGGGCTGTCCCCTTGTCATCAAGCCTCTCCCAGCTCAGGGTCTCCGGTTAGGTTCCCTGTCCCACATGGGCTCTCAGCGAGCTGGCGCAAGCTGCCATCAATTGTTAACCCTATTTGGCTGTGTCGCCCTGATCTTCCTTTTGTTTCTCTACCTTTAAATGAACACGGTTTACTTTCCGTAGTCAAATAAACTATGGAGAGGTCATTTGCTTTTGTTTTGCTGTGCCCTGATCTTTTCATTTAAAGAATACGTAGACTCAGCTTTACTATGACCTATACTCCGTTGCCCTGCCCTATGGAAGACAGCGGCCCTCCTCACTAGAATTCAAGAACAAAACAGCAAAAGGAAAATTTCCTGACTGTGAATGTACTGGGACAGCAGAACAAGGTGGACAATTCCTGCCATTCTAAATATTCATAAAAATAAACCATAACTCAGAATGCTTTCCCAAGGTGAAACTTCCACAGTGTCTATGTCAACCTGGCCACTGCTGGCCGATGGGCAGGACTGGCTTCCGGGAGCAGAACGCACCCGAGTGGGAGGCACAGGGCCTGCATTCTGGTGTCGCTTCTCCCACATGCTAACTCTGGGACCTCAGGGCAAAGTGTTCAACCTCTCTAGACTTCAGTTTCCTCATCTTTAAAAAGAGGATAATAATAGCAGCTGTAAGGTGGTCATGGGTCTTGAACATAATAAATATGCAAGACTTAAAAAGAATTATAAACAACTGGATACAGGTATAATACTGTCAGAAAACCTACTGCTCTTCTTGATATTTGGCTTTTAATGCAGCAATATCCCACAGGAGTTTTCTTTTTCTATTATTCTACTCTTACGGTTTAGCTAAAAGGGGGGGAAAAAAAACTCATCTTGAGATAGATAAGTCATCAAAATACATTAACGGGTGATAAAACTTTTCCCAAAATATAATTGAGTGGGGAAACAGTAACACATTTCTGTCCCGTAATCGCACACCTTTCCTGCGGGGGTTCATTTGAAAATAAACGACAGCATAAGAAGGCTTTCAAGGGCTGGGACAGTGTCTTCTGAATGTTCTGTGGCTCTTACTACCCTAGGAAGCTGCTGCAAATATTACACTCAGAGTCAGACCCTACCTGTGAAAACTGCGGTACAGAGATGTGACCCAGGTCACAGTGCAAGTTGATGGCAGAATTGGGACCAGAATTCAGGCACGGTTATATTTTGTTTTAATATAATTCCAAGTTGCTTTCTCAGTTTTGCTATCAGGGAAGAATTTTGCTTCTTGGAAAACGTGACTCAATCACCATTATAACCCACTCTGGGTTTCCTAAACAGTGGTCATCAATGTGCCTGCAGATGTTTGAGAATGCATTGGGGTAGGCCCGGCTGCTCAGAGCCTCCAAGAAGATAAAATTCATACACACAATAAAAGGACAGAGCTTCCAGTTCCCAGGAATAATCAGGACAGTGCTGCAAGGAAAGAAAAGTGATGTAATATCTGAAATGTATTTTTATACCCCAGGGAGAACTTCTAAGAGGTAACTTGAGTAGTTCTGAATGATACAATAATGGGATTAACTACCTTTTCCAGACCTAGGTCAGGCCCTTCCCAGAGAAAAGCAGAGCTGTTTGAAGGCATACAGAAGTGGCCAGTTATTCTGATGCCAAGAAAAGACATGGATCCTGAAAGAGCGTGGTGGGATGAGGGAGGTCAGAGTTCATTTGTTCAAGTTAAGATGACCTGTACCTTTTTATACTATTCTCAAAAATTTTATTAGGAGAACTTGAAGGAGTTTTTCCCTTTTCAAAATGTTTACTTACCCTATCTGAAAACACTTCCTTTCCTCTGTTTCAGACTCAGCCTGTGGTAGGTACCAGCCAACAGCTGAGTGGTACTCCACGTGTGTGTGTGTGTCTGTGTGTAACATGGTAAGTCATTTACTCAAAGGGAAAACAACAACAACAAACCCAGCCACCCCAAATGAAGACAGTAGAAGAGAACTAACTGATTTGTCTGTTGTCTTTCCTGTCAAGATCGCCCTCGCCTTTGCTTTGGTCAGCGGGAAGGACTTTATGTACGAGTCATACAAATGTTTTGCCAGGGCCCGGAGATCAGCAGACTCTGGGTTCAGCTGGTCGATATCACTGGAGATCTCCGCCAACAGCTTCTCCTTCTCGGCCTGTGGCATCCGCCCAAACCTGATGGCTACAGAGGAAGAGAAACGGCAGGATGAATGACTGCATTATTGTATATACATACATCACAAATTCTTTTATCCTTTCATTCATCAATGGACACTTAGGTTGTTTCCATTTCTTGGCTATTGTAAATAATGCTGTAATGAACATGTGGGGGGCGAATGAATTAAGTTGAGTCTTATTAAAAATGTTTTTGTCCTTGAACATCTAAGGGGTGAACTTGCAGTCATATCAGGCTTTTGACAATGAGTAAGGCTTCGTCTCATGGTCAGTTTTCCACTTTTAACATGTTGGTATTGCAACAGCTGTAGCCTGTAAACGAGACATACAACACTATTGCTTTTCATATGACTGCTGCCAATAACTTACGTTTTTCCACCTCTCTTTCTTGAGGAAAAAAAAAAATGTGCACATTTAGAGGTTTTGCAGGATTTGGCAACCTAATAACTATCACTTTATTTTCCAGCTCCTTTAAAGTAAAACAAGGAGCAGCCTTATCACCATTATTAAGTAATTTTTAAGTTGGGGTAACATTTTTCAAACTATGTGTAAAGAATATTTAAACACTTGCCTAGGTTTCTTTCCAAGGTCGACATGAGCAAGACACGACAGCCTCATCTCCTGACCCTGAAGTCTTACTTGACAACATTTAATTCATTCACTGAACACCTGTTTGATGGAAGACACTGGCTTGACAGACTGGACTGGGAGACACAAGGATGAAAGGGACGCGTCTAGTAGATCCCAGATATAAAAGACCCTAAATATACACGGATTATTCTCTGTCTCATGTACCGCTCTTTACCAGCTCCTTCCTTTCCACCTAAGGCGAGTTTAAGCTTCTGACCCTGGCATGATCTCCCCCTCATGCTCTTTCCTCCACCACTGGACTTACTGAAAGAGTCGTCTTCCCCTTTCTGTCTTACTATTTACTTCCCAACCCACTGCAATCTAGTTTTCCTCATTTAAATTCACCAAAACTTCGCTCTTAAAAGGATCCAGGGGCTTCCCTGGTGGCGCAGTGGTTGGGAGTCCGCCTGCCGGTGCAGGGGATGTGGCTTCGCGCCCCGGTCCGGGAGGATCCCACATGCCGCGGAGCGGCTGGGCCCGTGAGCCTTGGCTGCTGAGCCTGCGTGTCCGGAGCCGAAAAAAAAAAAAAAAAAAAAAAAGGGATCCAAAGCTTTCCTCACAGTCAGATCTAGGGGCCTCTTCTAAGTGCTCATTCTGCTTGAGCTTCCCGGCTTCCTCCCAGCCGTTAATACTGTTGAGCTTCTCCACCCTGTTATTTCAAATTTTTCTCACACTGGTTTGTGCTTTTCTGGCTCTCCTATCTTTCTGCCTGCTATATTCTAGACGTCTTTGACGGTGCCTCTTCCTTCACTTATATTCTGCTATTCCTAGTTTGATCTTCTCTCTGACTCAGAAAACGTGCTAATGACTCCTGCCCTCTCTTCCCTGAGATTTGGACCCCTATTTTTCACTTCTTACTGTGTTCCTTTGCACATGGATGCTGGATATTCCATAAATACCTCAAATGCAACATAAAATCAAACTTTTCATTTTCCCCTCCAAACTGTCTCCTCTTACTGTGTTCCTTTCTTGATTAATTCACTCTATCACCCAAACTAGACACCTCAAATAATCTCTGACAACCCCTCTCTCCTCGGACACTTGTATTCATTGGTCACTGCTGAGATATTTCTCTGAATGCCATTTCTTCTCACAGTTCCCAATGTTTTAGATCACAGTATTGCACTGGTCTCCTGATGGTTCTCCCTGATTTTTCCCTCTCTAACTTCTCCTTTTGAGCTGTCAGTAGTTTGGTTTTTGGTCATACAGGTCTGATCTCTTCCTCGCTTTATAAGAATGTGGTGCTACATGAAAGGTAAGAAACACACAGAAGAGGAAGAATGGGGAATTAGAAGTCGGAGGGAAAAGAAGGCTTTTGAACTGGGCCTTCGGCACCACATAGGATTTTGACAGGGGACGGAAGAACACAAGACGCAGAGCCCCAGAGGCATTCTACCACAGGGCACTTTGCAGGAGCAGCAGAGTATGCAGTTTGTCTGAAATGTAAGTGGAAAGGGCAGCAGAGGGAAAAGGAGGTGAAGGCTAGATTATGGGCGGTAATGAATACCCTGCAGGTATAAGTACCACAGCTCCTTTAGGACTTTTTACTTTGTTATCTTTTCTGAAAGGTAACATTTGGGTAATTTTTCCTCACACCACAAAGAAGATGAAAGAAACAAAAAGTAACCTGTTGCAGTTTAAAGTTATTTGCCATTCAGGCTTTTCTTTTTTTGCAACATACATAGTGCTTCTGTTTACAAGGAAGGAGAGGACTACCTTATAAATGCTAAATGCCACAAAAATCTGTGAAACCATTTTGCTAGCATTTTATGAAGCTGCTAAAAAATTATCTTGAAAGTTGTCGCTTTTTTTTTTCAATAAAAGAAAAAAATCCATCATTTATATAATAGGATATCCTAATCAGTAAAGCTAAGGTTTCACTAACTTTTTATATTTATAAAAATTATTATTTTTGTCCAAACTGAATGGTATGGGGAAACCTAGCTGAATGACTCATAAGTAATGTAAGTCAACTCTTCTTTACTTCAGATTTTTAAAAAAATGCACAGACTAAACTTATTATTTAGTTCATACGAAAAGCAGCTCTTGAATATTAAATATTGTCTAGTCAAAATTCTTAACGACTGGGCTTCCCTGGTGGTGCAGTGGTTGAGAGTCCGCCTGCTGATGCAGGGGACATGGGTTCGTGCCCCGGTCCTGGAAGATCCCACATGCCACGTGGAGCGGCTGGGTCCGTGAGCCATGGCCGCTAAGCCTGCGCGTCTGGAGCCTGTGCTCCGCAACGGGAGAGGCCACAACAGTGAGAGGCCCACATAACGCAAAAAAAAAAAAAAAATTCTTAATGACTAAATGATCCTATTATAAATAAAGAGGACACATTTAAAAAATATGATTAATGTCAGGGATCTTGACAGCAGGACTTCAAAACACAAATTGTACTTTGAAAAACTATAAAAATGTGTATGAGTATCCATTTGACTGAAGAAGCAACATTAATATACAAGAGTATTTTTATTAAGATTCTACAGATAACCAGCATCACTATTTCAAAGTGTAAAACAAGTAGTAGCTGATACAATGATCACTTAGGAATTTGGTTCTTTATTTCTGCTTTACTTTCGCTTAGAGCTTTCCTCTATAGGTGGTGTCTAGACAGGGCATTGAGCTGATTGTGTTCGGGACAACTCAGGAAGACTTCGGAGCCGTCAGCAGGATTGAACCATGGTCTAGAAATGATGGATTGTTAAATACCAAAATAAGTGGAACTTCGTTTATCTTGATCATTATAGAAAAACAAAAACTTTCTTCCTAAAACGTATCAATCCAACACCTGGGTGCTCCTTCTACCTAATGCTGGATATTTGAGAAACAACTATGTATCCAAATGGAAGAATTCTGAAATCATATCGTTCTACGATGTTTAGACTACATGTCACAGTCAAAATGAAAGTCCCATCTGAAGATGGAACCATATACTATGAACCATTAATCAAATATACCATTTATACTTTCCCTACCCCAGACTGCCCTGGATTTGTACTCTGGGGTTACATCGTTATGAGATCATCAAACATACTGACTTAAATTGCTGAGGAACTGATCAGAACATATGGAAGACCTGATTCAGGCATATGAAAAACATATAGGTGGAAACTTTTAAATTCAGGTAAATGACAGATATCTAGATATTTGGAAGACTGTGGCACTGTCTGTAAGACACGGACTAGCTGGTTGAAAAGTGAGGTAGGTTGTTTGATTTACATAGAATCATAGAATTTTCAAAGTTGAAAGGACTTAGCAGTCACTGATTTAAAAAAAATTAATTTATTATTTTTTATTTTTGGTTGCACTGGGCCTTTGCTGCTGTGCCCAGGCTTTCTCTAGTTGTGGCAAGTGGGGGCTACTCTTCGTTGTGGTGCGTAGGCTTCTTATTGCGGTGGCTTCTCTTGTTGTGGAGCAAGGGCTCTATGTGCATGGGCTTCAGTAGTTGTGGCACACAGGCTCAGTAGCTGTGGCTCATAGGCTCTAGAGTGCAGGCTCAGTAGTTGTGGTGCACGGGATTCACTGCTCTGCGGCATATGGGATCTTCCCGGACCAGGGCTCGAACCTGTGTCGCCGGCATCATTGGCAGGTGGGTTCTTAACCACTGTGCCACCAGGGAAGCCCACAGTCACTGATTTTAGTGATTTTCCAACAATAGTTCCCAGAGTCCCTAGGGATCCTTGAAGGTGACTTCAAAGTCTCCTTCAAAGGTGGGAGCAGATGGCTAACCGGGAAGCTAAATGCACTGAAGGGACTGAACAGAGAGACCAAAGAGCAGAAGGAAAAGTAACACAGAATGGAGAGAATTCACTTTGAGGGATGTTTATTTCTTCTCGTGTGTACTGTGAATACCAAGGAGCTGATCTTGGGGCTTCCCTCGTGGCACAGTGGTTAAGAACCCACCTGCCAATGCAGGGACACAGGTTCGAGTCCAGGACTGGGAAGATCACACATGCCGCGGGGCAGCTAAGCCCGTGCGCCACAACTACTGAAGCCCATGTGCCACAACTACTGAGCCTGTGCTCCTAGGGCCCGTGCTCTGCAACAAGAGAAGCCACCGCAATGAGAAGTCCGTGCACGGCAATGAAGAGTAGCCCCTGCTCACTGCAACTAGAGAAAGCCCGTGCACAGCAATGGAACACCCAATACAGCCAAAAATAAAATAGATATTTATATAAAATATTAATATAAAATAAAATAAAATAAAAATAAATTTAAAAAAAGAAAATACAAGAAAAAGTATTAAAAGAAAAAAGAGGAGCTGATCTGGGTATAACCCTAGAAACCTCTTCTGATAAGTTGGTCAGTTATTACATTGAGGTCCATTCACACAAACCACTAAGAAAAAGACTTTCTATAAGAATGGAAACCTCATTACTGTTGGCCTCACAATGGCCAGAGCAAGGAATTTTAAGTAGTTACTACAATATCCTAGAAAACTTTGAATTTGGAAATGTTTCCTTCATCAGGATAAGAGACAAAACTAATCAAAACCTACTTGTTGAGGTCCCCTTCATGTGTATAGATCAAATGGATGTTTTCTTTTCTGTGCAACCCGTTCCCATCAAAACCCATGAAAAGGGATTTTCTTAGTCATGTTTGCAATCCTGTAAATGCTGAACTGCATGTGTTTGATGCCATGACATTTAATTTCTTTCTTTCTTTCTTTTTCTCTCTCTCTCTCCCTCCCTCCCTTCCTCCCTCCCTCCCTCTCTCTCTCTCTCTCCCCCCACCCCCGACCTTTCTTTCTTTCTTTTTGCCTGTGCATGAATTAACCAAACACTCTACCAAGACTGCTCCTCTCTCTGAATAGAGTAAGCTAATTGTCATAACAAGTCAAAAGATGACCTTATTATCAAGTTCATGATAGCTTTCTTTGACTTTTCTGGAAAGATAAAATTATACCATCAATACTATATAGGTTGGACTTTAAATGTTATTTGCTTATAAATAATAAGAAATAGGAGATATATTTTATGTGAATGTGTGCAAGCACTAGGAAATATATTTTTCTTCAATATGAAAAGCGACAACTGTTAAAGGACAAAAAAATAAATAGCATTAAAAGCAAAACTGGTCTCCTTTCCTAGGCAGTCTTAGTAATAATGACCTTAAAGTCAAGGATTTCTTCATAAAGATAAAATAAGTTTATTGCGGGCTTCCCTGGTGGCACAGTGCTTAAGTATCTGCCTGCCAATGCAACGGACATGGGTTGAGCCCTGGTCCAGGAAGATCCCACATGCCGCAGAGCAACTAAGCCTGTGCGCCACAACTACTGAGCCTGTGCTCTAGAACCCGTGAGCCACAACTACTAAGCCCGCATGCCACAACTACTGAAACCGCGTGCCTAGAGCCCGTGCTCTGCAACGGGAGAAGCCACTGCAATGAGAAGTCCACAACAAAGAGTAGCCCCTGCTCGCCACAACTAGAGGAAGCCTGCGTGCAGCAACGAAGACCCAACGTAGCCAAAAAAAAAAAAAAAAAAGTTTATTGCAACTTGATCGCATCACCTAAAATATAACCCTTGAATTGAAAATTGGTAAAAACCCTTATGTTTTATGAAGTCTGAAATAAAAAGGAAACTGATGGAATTAAACCAGCAAATTATCTTGCAATTAATGACTGCAGTTGTATACACAGCAGATATAATCAACTGTTGAGGAAAGTTGGACCAAATTTCCATCCTGTCTAGTATAGCTGATGGATCTACTCAAAATACATTCTTGCCTTTAGAGGAAATGACCCCATATTATGATACAAATATAATTTTTTAAACTATTTTTAAAGGATAGAAGATCAGTTCAATTAGTGATTCCCAAATATCTTGATTTCTGCTATAAAAACCAAACATCTGCATGATGGAACAAAAATTTAATTTTCACAGATGCTTTGGAGTCCTTATAGATGAAGACTGACTTCAAATATTATATCTTCTTACCAGATTAGTTTTGAGAGAGGACAAGGTAAAAGAAAAAAAAAAAAACAGGGTATAGATGACATGAGACTTTGGATTAGATTACTTTGGCATTTTATATCTCTTGAACCCATAATTATTTTGGAAAGAACTGACTAATTCTCCACAAATATAATACTACCAAATTACATCAAAATTATTTTTTGTGAGCCAGTCAACCAATGAGAGCCAAATTAAGAACTATTTCTTCCAACAGCACTGTCTTCCATGATGTTACTGAGTTAGTGCTACAGTTCAGGAAAACATGGGTCTTCTACTGTCCTTCCCTCAAGTCGACATTCCAGATAATAAGCCTGACTTCAGATACAGGTTTAAAAAGTAGCAAGTTTTACTCTCTTATGTTACTATGGATACTGAAGTTTTGTGAAACTTTAAAATATTTGCTTAATCCACAAATTGTATGCTGCATAAAGTTAAGGATAGTGTTCTACTCATTTTTGCATAGTAAAGAGAAAAAAGGACATATATGTAAATTCTTATATACCACTTAAGTTCCATATCCAGAAATCAGAATTTTCTTACATTAAAAGTAGAAACTACTATATATAAAATAGATAACTAATAAGAACCTGCTGTATAGCACAGGGACCTCTACTCAATAGTCTGTAATGGCCTATATGGGAAAAGAATCTAAAAAAAAAAAAAAAAAGAGTGGATATGTGTACATGTATAACTGATTCACTTTGCTGTCTACCTGAAACTAACACAAACTTGTAGATCAACTCTACCCCCCAAAATTTTAAAAAAATAAAGTAGAAACTACTGATATATATAAGTAAAGTATAATCTGTTTTTAATACTATTAAAGCAACACAAAAAATTAACCACAACTATCATTACATTTGTTTCAGAATACTACAGTTATTTCCATTATCTCCCAGATTTCCCCGTCTTTTCTCCCATCATGGCAGATGCTCAACTATAAGAGAGAATGATTCACATTTAAAGCTGAAAAATTCTGACCTAATTGAGAAACGTTTTATCAGCATGCAGTATTCTGAAATCTGGCAATCTGTGGAAAAACTGTACACGTTTTCAGCAACGGCCCTCATGTCTACTGATCTGGCAGCCATAATGAGAATAATAAAGTATGTGGCACTAAGGGTTCACTTACCATTATGAGACATCCCCACAGCAAGGCATTTCTGAAACCGACAGTACTGACATTTATTTCTACTTTTTTTGTGGATCCGACAGTTAAGATCACACCTATCATAAATAAGCTTCAATCTGATTGTCCTCCGGAAGAAACCCTGCAAAGGGATATGGAGAAAAAGGAAGCAAATTTCGAGTGTTTGTGACAATGGCTAAAGAAGGTACACTAGCCTGGATATCAGAGGCTAAGGTAGGTTCTTGACACATTCTGTCACTGGTGACTTTAGATAAATCACTTAATCTCTCTCAGTTTTCTCTGCTATAATATAAAGAACCAGAGGATCTCCAGTATCCTTTTTTTAGCTCTTAGACAATGACCACAACCCACTGATGTCATTGAATGCATCTTGGCTCTACATCTGGATTTCAGCAAGCTCTAAGAAATGCTCTGGATTTAATGTAATGCAAATAAAACACCATGTAATCAGTTCAGTCTCTCTGTAAATCATTCCAACAGCATGCCCCAGCCTTATAATTGTGCTAAGCAGTTTGGCAAAGTTATAGTCATTTCATTCTAAAACATGAGCAGGGCCAATAAAAATCCACATGTGGATAATTTTTTGGAATTCTCTATGTTGCATAATTTCCTACAGAATTGGTTTCATTTATTTATGCATTTGAAAGAGTGCTCCATAATCGCTGTGGCCTACAAACAAGAAAAGATAACAGAAAATAACATGAGAAGTAATACATAAATCCTCAGAAAATTGACAGCTATCTCAAAATAGCAAATATGTCCATTTGAGGCTAACTGAATTCTATTACATTTACATATTTTTGAAAGACCCGGAAAAAAATTCTAATGAGAAACATTTTCTTACTCCATTTTTTTTTTGGTGTTGTTCAGAATATTCCTACTCATTTCTATTGTGCTCATCTTCATGAAACTCACTTCTTAATTCTTTCAAATTTATCTGGCCCTGTTTGACACAAAAAGCACTGAATTAGGACTGACTCTACCACTGACATGCATTTGGACTTTCTCCAGATTTCTACCTTGAACTCTAGACAAGTATGTTCAGCTGCTTACTTGACATCTTCACTCGGAAGTCTAACACCATCTCTAACCCAGCAGGTCCAACTGTCCTAATCATACCCTGCAAGCTTATTTCACTGCAGCTCTCTCCATCTCAGCTGATACAACTCCATCCTTGAAGTCACTCTCAACTTCTTTCTCTCATGAAGAAAAGCTCTTGCTCTAAATACACAATTGCCTGTTTCCCTCACTGCCTTCAAGTTGTGCTAACACCTCGACTTCTCAGCGAGGCTTATCTACCTTATTTCATACTGTGGCCTGTCCCTGTCCCCAACTCTCCTTGGCAGTTCTTGTTCTCCTTTACTCTGTTCTTCTTTTTTCCCAATAGCCTTTATGACTTCTTAACATACCATATAATTTACTTATTATATTTATGTTTATTTTCTGCTCTTCCCCTACTGTCCAACTAAAATAGTGAGCTCCCTGGGAGAAGGGATGGTCTCTTATGCCGCTAGATGTAACCCAAACGCCAACAACAGTGCTACATTAAAATACGTTGAGTAAATATGTGTGTCATTTAACTTCCTTTCTAGGCCATCTCTGATATTTTGTGATTCTAAACTATGACTGAGCTATTACAAGGCCACTGGCACACTCCTTTCCTTTCAGTTTTTGTTGCTATCTTATTAGAGGTAATAGTTACAAACATGTAGGAAATACATGTAACTATAAAACATAATAAGATAATTATCACACATGAGCCCATTGTTCAACCCAAGATGTAAAATCATAACCAGCCACTTGCATGCACTTATGAGTTCTTCCCTTATCCAACTCCTGCCTCTGTGGCCTCTTGACAATATAATCATTATCCCCAATTTTGAGTTTATCGTTTCCTTGACCTTTAAGAAAATATAGTTTTATCACACAATCTATAAAACTAAATAATACATTGCTTAGGTATGCTAATTTGGGGGCTTTATTAAGTAGTATCATACTATATACAGGTATGGCAAATATATTCCCCTCTCTATGACTTACGATCCTTGAAGTTTACTATTTCAGTCTTTTTTTTTTAAACTTGTAAACCTTTTCATTTTGCTCTCATTCTTGAAAGATCACAGGGTACTCAGTTTTTCCTCTTAACACTCTGAATTCCACTGTCCCTGTGCTTTCATGATTTCTGTTGAGATGTCTGTTGTCAATTGACTTTGGCTGCATTTATATATTCTCTTTGTGTTTCATATTCTGCAGTTTTACTGCAGTGTGTCTAGCCATGGATTTCTTTCATTTATCTTCTTGCACGTGGTTTCTGCATCATGGTTTCACTTGTTCATCAGCTCTGGTACTCCAATTAGTTAAATGTTAGAATTTCTTTTCAATCCTTCAATATTTCCCAACTTCTCTTTTATATTTTTCATCTTCTTACCATTAATTACTCATTAATGTTGATCACAAAGGTAAACATCAGAACAGCCAAACAAGATGACAAAAAATATATAATTAAAATGGCAAAAGTAAGTAAAAGCAAACTTTTCTCACCAAGGTTCATCAGTAAGAAGAGTTCTGTACATTACTATTCATCACTAGAGAAGACATATTTTTAATATTCAAAGATCCTATGAATACTTAAAGAACTAAAAGAGGCTTCAAATTCTAGCAGATTCTGGGTAGGACATATTCTTTAAGACATTGTTGGTCTCATTCTTAGTAATTTCTTTGCATATATCTTTCAGTTCAGTAATCCTTTCTTCTCTTGTTTCTAGTATGTTATTTAACCCTTGTATTGAATTTTTATTTCAAGGATTGTATTTTTCACTTTTAGAAGTTTCACCTGTTTTCAAAGCTGTTGGTCAGATAGTCTATTATTGCTCATTCATTGCTATGATTCTGCCCTCTATCTTTGAACAATTCATACACAGCTGTTGTACATTCTGTATCAGGCAATTCCAATATCTGCTTTCCTTGGGTAGGGGTGGAGAGGTCTAAGTCTGTTTTTTTGTTTATTTGTTTACTTCTGGTGAATGTCATCAAGTTGACTGCCTACTTAAGTGTTTGCTGACATTTTATTTTGAACTCATTTCTTGACCCTAAACTGTGAGAATCCTAAATTGCGAATTCATTCCTCCAAAGAGAATTTAAAGATCCTTCTGTTGAAAGCCAGGAGTGACACTGGCTTATGACTATTTCAGACTCTCTTGAGAATTGTGGCTCAACTCAGAAGCCCCAGACTCAGCTGCTCCTCACTGACAGCTCAGAATACTGACATAGGCATCTACCTGTAGGGCAATGCTGCACCTCAGTATTCCTATGGGCATCTATCATGAGGAAACTCTGCCCTGCCCCTCCAAGTATGCCTGAAGCTACATCTCAAGACCTAGGATTTTTTTGTTTGTTTGTTTTGCTATTAATGTTTTGGAGAGTTTTCCCTACCTCCTGTGAGATCACTAATACCTCAAACGGTATGTCCTGTGTAGGGTATGCTGGCAAGTTAAGCCTCTTTAATTCTCAAAGGGTTATAAGAAGGTTTGAATATTTAAAAGCCATTTTCCCCTCAATGATTCACACAAGGCTAAAGTACAGAACTGTTGTCACTGATAAATACTGGTGAGAAATTTTGTTTGGATTTCTGCCATTGTGACCATATATCTTTTATGATATCCTTGACTGCTTCTCTGATGTTCACTGTTAAAACCTAATATTAGTGGTTGAAAATGCTGCTTGGCTAGCTGACAGGTTCCAGAGTACTCACCTATTTGGCATGGTTGGAGAGGAAGGCTTTTTAATAAGAGAACTATGTTTTTTAAGCTTAACCCTTATAATGTAATTTTTTGTTTTGACTCCTATGATGTCTTTCAAAGTGTATCACATTCTTCTTATAATGTTTCCAATGTTGAAGGATAATCATTCTGTATATCATCTACGTACTGACTATGCACCTAAAATCTTGAACTAAATATATAGACTCCAGCACAAGCTTGGAATTTACTTTTACTTTTCTTTTAAGACTAAGTTCATGATAACCAACCATTTTCTTGCAATTTGACTCTTTCAAGAAATCTAGAGAGGAAGATACAAGGCTCTCAGTGTTTCTTCTGTAAAATTATTTCTTGACTTGAAGAATGAAGCAGGGTTCTCAAAAGTTTCTTCATACTGCCAATAAAGAAACACTCTCTAACAACACTCTTTTTTATTGTGTCAGCGTCCATAAAACGATGTGCAATTTCAACAGCTCACAGTTCTGATGACCATGAAGTCTGTGAACTGGTGTGGTGGAGATGCATCAGTCACCGTTTCAGAAAATGGTTTTGTGCATATTTTTATTATAAAGCCTTCATATTTGCTTGTGAGAACGTAATGCCTGTCTTTTGTTTTTTCTGCTTTAAAAAAATGTCTCCAACCTATCCTTCATTGCTTTACAAGTAACAAAACTTCAGGTGCAATGAGACCTACGAGTGGTATTGTTAAGTTTACAATGAGATTAAACGCCCTGTGTTGGACCTGCATTCAGCTTTATCATGAAATGGTATGGCCCATAGGGGCTGAATCAATGAGTTGCCACTGGCACATGGGAATATACTAAAAACTCTTTCTGAGGTAGGATACAAAAAATACATAGAAATACAAAAACAGGGCTTCCCCCGTGGCGCAGTGGTTGAGAGTCCGCCTGCCGATGTGGGGGACATGGGTTCGTGCCCCTGTCCGGGAGGATCCCACACGCCGCGGAGCGGCTGGGCCCGTGAGCCATGGCCGCTAAGCCCGTGCGTCCGGAGCCTGTGCTCCGCAGCGGGAGAGGTTACAGCAGTGAGAGGCCCGCGTACTGCAAAAAAACCCAAAAAAACAAAAAGACAAAAAACAGATTACACTGTATTGTATGGTAGATTGTGCTTCCTTATGCCTTTAGCTAAGTCTATGGTTCTAAAATGATCTTTCACTAAAGGCATAAAAATATGATGAAAACCTACTAGAGAAAAAAATAAGCGTCCAATTTGTAAGCAATAAATGCCAGCTTTGAAAGCTGTAGAATTTATTAGTCTTTCAGTAGCTACAGGTTATACATTACTTAAATCTGTAATGTTAATAACCAAATACTCCATCACTGTTTCCCTGTAATCCAAACCCAATCTTTTTATTCCTATCTGAATTTTGGCAAGGATCACCAACATAAACCTGTTCCACTGGCATTGTAAAGCTGTTTAAGAAGACCTACTGACAGTTATCTTAAGGATTATAACTATTTTTTGAAATCCATAAATTAGTTTTCAGGTTTGTGGTCAACTGTATTTTAATTATGGGTATATCCCACATTCTACTGAAATGACAAATGTTAAACTGCCAAACCACCTTTCAGAAAATACATACAGGTGAGTCTAACACATGTGTTAATTTCATTTTCACTGAGTACTGTTGATGAACTAAGGTGATATCTTTGATTACTGAGAGCCACTGGTCTAATTTAGCTGCATTCAGAGTGTGGCAGCAATTTTGTTTAACTCCACAGTAGCAAAGAATGAGTCAGTATGTCTTCAGCTTCATTCCTTGTAACAGTGGTTCTCAAACTTTTTGGTTTCCGTACCCCTTTACTCTTTTTTTTTTTTTGCGGTACACGGGCCTCTCACTGCTGTGGCCTCTCCTGTTGCGGGGCACAGGCTCCAGACGTGCAGGCTCAGCGGCCATGGCTCATGGGCCCAGCCACTCCGCGGCATGTGGGATCCTCCCGGACCGGGGCACAAACCCGCGTCCCCTGAATCGGCAGGGGGACTCTCAACCACTGTGCCACCAGGAAAGCCCACACCCCTTTACTCTTGTACAAATAGTTGAGGTTTCCAAAGAGCTTTTGTTTATGTGGGCTATACCTATTAGCAATGATCAGACTAGAAATAAAACCTGAGAAATTACTATGTACTAGAACACACAGGCCACATTCCATCAGGCATCAGAACTATGCTAACATTCCATGTCATGTAGTTTCTGGAACACTCCACTTACACTCCTGAGAGAATGAGAATGCAAAAGGTAAATAACAACTTATTATTATTATGAAAATAGTGTCAACCTCATGGGTGTCTTGAAAGGACCCCCCCCCATTAGGGACCCCATTCCCAGATCACAATTTGAGAACTGATGACTTATACTTGGAGAAGCCAAATTACATTATTCCTTAACATTTTTCTTGTTCTTATCTTTAAAATGACCAGATGTCTATTTTCCCTTCCAAGGATAGCATAACCTTCCTTGCATTTTAGTCTAGGAAGTCTGTAATCCATATTTTGGATGGTTTCCAAGTTACTGCGGGTTACTATACAATACTGTTAATTTTTTTCTACTGCTTTTCTTTATTTGTTTATATCTGGTAGGGGAAGGACTTCCCTAGATTCGTCAGGTCTTAAGTGTTCATTCTCCATTTTTGCCTTAGAACACTTCTGTTTGTAACTCGAGGGCACTTGGGTTTTCTCCTCCCTGTTTTCTTTTTGCTACTTTTCTTCTTTGCTTTCTTTTATCTTCTAAGTTTTTATGTCCTCAGAACTTAGCTACTTACAATATTTGTCTTTCAGTTTTTAGCTGTTCTCAGAAATGTTAAAACTCTCTACAGGCAGAAGCAAGAAGAACGACAATCCTGCAGCCTGTGGAACAAAAACCACATTCACAGAAAGATAGACAAGATGAAAAGGCAGAGGGCTATGGACCAGATGAAGGAACAAGATAAAACCCCAGAAAAACAACGAAATGAAGTGGAGATAGGCAACCTTCCAGAAAAAGAATTCAGAATAATGATAGTGAAGATGATCCAGGACCTCGGAAAAAGAATGGAGGCAAAGATCAAGAAGATGCAAGAAATGTTTAACAAAGACCTGGAAGAATTAAAGAACAAACAAACAGAGATGAACAATACAGTAACTGAAATGAAAAATACACTAGAAGGAATCAATAGCAGAATAACTGAGGCAGAAGAACGGATAAGTGACCTGGAAGACAGAATGGTGAATTCACTGCTGCGGAACAGAATAAAGAAAAAAGAATGAAAAGAAATGAAGACAGCCTAAGAGACCTCTGGGACAACATTAAACGCAACAACATTCGCATGATAGGGGTCCCAGAAGGAGGAGAGAGAAAGGACCTGAGAAAATATGTGAAGAGATTATAGTCAAAAACTTCCCTAACATGGGAAAGGAAATAGCCACCCAAGTCCAGGAAGTGCAGAGAATCCCATATAGGATAAACCCAAGGAGAAACACACCAAGACACACAGTAATCAAATTGGCAAAAGTTAAAGACAAAGAAAACTTATTGAAAGCAGCAAGGGAAAAACGACAAATAACATACAAGGGAGCTCCCATAAGGTTAACAGCTAATTTCTCAGCAGAAACTCTACAAGCCAGAAAGGAGTAGCATGATATACTTAAAGTGATGAAAGGAAAGAACCTACAACCAAGATTACTCTACCCGGCAAGGATCGCATTCAGATTCGATGGAGAAATCAAAAGCTTTACAGATAAGCAAAAGCTAAGGGAATTCAGCACCACCAAACCAGCTCTACAACAAATGCTAAAGGAACTTCTCTAAGTGGGAAACGCAAGAGAAGAAAAGGACCTACAAAAACAAACCCAAAACAATTAAGAAAATGGTGATAGGAACATACATATCAATAATTACCTTAAACGTGAATGGATTAAATGCTCCCACCAAAAGACACAGGCTTGCTGAATGGATACAAAAACAAGACCCATATATATGTTGTCTACAAGAGACCCATTTCAGACCTAGGGATACATACAGACTGAAAGTGAAGGGATGGAAAAACATATTCCATGCAAATGGAAATCAAAAGAAAGCTGGAGCAGAAATACTCATATCAGATAAAATAGACTTGAAAATAAAGAATGTTACAAGAGACAAGGAAGGACACTACATAATGACCAAGGGATCAGTCCAAGAAGAAGATATAACAATTATAGGAGCACCTCAATACATAAGGCAACTGCTAACAGCTATAAAAGAGGAAATCGACAGTAACACAAAAATAATGGGGGACTTTAACACCTCACTTACACCAATGGATGGATCATCCAAAATGAAAATAAATAAGGAAACAGAAGCTTTAAATGACACAATAGACCAGACAGATGTAATTGATATTTATAGGACATTCCATCCAGAAACAGCAGATTACACCTCTCAAGTGTGCACGGAACATTCTCCAGGATAGATCACATCTTGGATCACAAATCAAGCCTCAGTAAATTTAAGAAAATTGAAATCATATCAAGCATCTTTTCTGACCACAACGCTATGAGATTAGAAATGAATTACAGGGGAAAAAAATGTAAAAAACACAAACACAAGGAGGCTAAACAATACGTTACTAAATAACCAAGAGATCACCGAAGAAATCAGAGAGGAAATCAAAGAATACCTAGAGACAAATGACAATGAAAACACGACGATCCGAAACCTATGGGATGCAGCAAGAGCAGTTCTAAGAGGGAAGTTTACAGCTATACAAGCCTACGTCAGGAAACAAGAAAAATCTCAAATAAACAATCTAACCTTACACCTGAAGGAACTAGAGAAAGAAGAACAAACAGAACCCAAAGTTAGCCGAAGGAAAGAAACCATAAAGATCAGAGCAGAAACAAATGAAATAGAAACAAAGAAAACAATAGCAAAGATCAATAAAACTAAAAGCTGGTTCTTTTAGAAGATAAACAAAATTGATAAACCATTAGCCAGACTCATCAAGAAAAAGAGGGAGAGGACTCAGATCAATAAAATTAGAAATGAAAAAGGAGAAGTTCCAACAGACACCACAGAAATACAAAGCATCCTAAGAGACTACTACAAGCAACTCTATGCCAATAAAATGGACAACCTGGAAGAAATGGACAAATTCTTAGAAAGGTATAACCTTCCAAGACTGAACCAGGAAGAAATAGAAAATATGAAGAGACAAATCACAAGTAATGAAATTGAAACTGTGATTAAAAATCTTCCAACAAACAAAAGTCCAGGACCAGATGGCTTCACAGGTGAATTCTACCAAACATTTAGAGAAGAGCTAACGCCCATCCTTCTCAAACTCTTCCAAAAAATTGCGGAGGAAGGAACACTCCCAAACTCATTCTATGAGGCCACCATCACCCTGATACCAAAATCAGACAAAGATACTACAAAAAAAGAAAATTACAGACCAATATCACTGAAGAATATAGATGCAAAAATCCTCAACAAAATATTAGCAAACAGAATCCAACAACACATTAAAAGGATCATACACCACGATCAAGTGGGATTTATCCCAGGGATGCAAGGAGTCTTCAATATATGCAAATCAGTCAATGTGATACACCATATTAACACTGAAGGAGAAAAACCATATGATCATCTCAATAGATGCAGAAAAAGCTTTTGACAAAAGTCAACACCCATTTATGATAAAAACTCTCCAGAAAGCAGGCAAAGAGGGAACCTACCTCAACATAATAAAGGCCATATATGACAAACCCACAGCAAACATCATTCTCAATGGTGAAAAACTGAAAGCATTTCCTCTAAGATCAGGAACAAGACAAGGATGTCCACTCTCACCACTATTATTCAACATAGTTTTGGAAGTCCTAGCCATGGCAATCAGAGAAGAAAAAGAAATAAAAGGAATACAAACTGGAAAAGAAAAAGTAAAACTGCCACTGTTTGCAGATGACATGATACTATACATAAAGGATCCTAAAAATGCCACCAGGACTACTAGAGCTAATCACTGAATTTGGTAAAGTTGCAGGATATAAAATTAATGCACAGAAATCTCTTGCATTCCTATACACTAATGATGAAAAATATGAAAGAGAAATTAGGGAAACACTCCCTTATATGATTGCAACAAAAAGAATAAAATACCTAGGAATAAACCTACCTAGGGAGACAGAAGACCTGTATGCAGAAAACTATAAGACACTAATGAAAGAAATTAAAGATGGTACCAACAGATGGAGAGATATACCATGTTCTTGGATTGGAAGGATCAATATTGTGAAAATGACTATACTACCCAAAGCAATCTACAGATTCAATGCATTCCCTATCAAATTACCAATGGCATTTTTTACAGAACTACAACAAAAAATCTTAATATTTGTATGGAGACTCAAAAGACCCTGAATAGCCAAAGCAGTCTTGAGGGAAAAAAACACAGCTGGAAGAATTAGACTCCATGACTTCAGACTATACTACAATGCTACAGTAATCAAGACAATATGGTACTGGCACAAAAACAGAAACATAGATCAATGGAACAAGATAGCCCAGAGATAAACCCATGCACCTATGTTCAACTAATCTATGACAAAGGAGGCAAGGATATACAATGGAGAAAAGACAGTCTCTTCAATAAGGGGTGCTGGGAAAACTGGACAGCTACAAGTAAAAGAATGAAATCAGAACACTCCCTAACGCTATCCACAAAAAGAAACTCAAAATGAATTCAAGACCTAAATGTAAGACCGGACACTATAAAACTCTTAGAGGAAAACATAGGAAGAACACTCTTTGACATAAATCACAGCAAGATCTTTTTTGATCCAATTCATAGAGTAATGGAAATAAAACCAAAAATAAACAAATGGGACCTAGTGAAACTTAAAAGCTTTTGCACAGCAAAGGAAACCATAAAAAAGACGAAAAGACAACCCTCAGAATGGGAGAAAATATTTGCAAACGAATCAAAGACAAAGGAATTAATCTCCAATATATATAAACAGCTCATGCAGCTCAGTATTAAAGAAACAAACAACCCAATCCAAAAATGGGCAGAAGACCTAAATAGACATTCTCCAAAGAAGACATACAGATGGCCAAGAAGCACATGAAAAGCTGCTCAACATCACTAATTATTAGA
>NW_006788335.1:103038-109143 GCF_000442215.2 Lipotes vexillifer | reverse complement strand
TATACCCAGAGAAAACCATAATTCAAAAAGACACATGCACCCCAATGTTCATTGCAGCACTATTTACAATAGCCAGGACATGGATGCAACCTAAATGCCCATCGACAGATGAATGGATAAAGAAGATGTGGTACATATATGCAATGGAATGTTACTCAGCCATAAAAAGGAACGAAATTGGGTCATTTGTTGAGACGTGGATGGATCTAGAGACTGTCATACAGAGTGAAGTAAGTCAGAAAGAGAAAAACAAATATCGTATATTAACGCATGTAGGTGGAACCTAGAAAAATGGTACAGATGAACCGGTTTGCAGGGCAGAAGTTGAGACACAGATGTAGAGAACAAACGTATGGACACTAAGGGGGGAAGCCCCGGGGGTTGTTGGTGGTGGTGTGATGAATTGGGCAATTGGGATTGACATGTATACACTGATGTGTATAAAATTGATGACTAATAAGAACCTACTGTTTAAAAAAATAAAATAAAATTTAAAAATTAAAAAAAAATTTCAGAAAGAAAAAAGAAACCTCTCTACAAATATCTGATGAACAGAATCACAGTGAAACTATTTGCTTAAGCCTTCTAGTTTTCTAAGTGTTTTACCAGCCCATAAAAATAATAATTTATTGTGGAAACTTAGCCAACCATGCTTTTATTTATTTATCAGCATAAATTACCAAGATGACCAAAAGTAAATGATTTCTTTGGGTATTTCTCAAAATTTAGCCACTATTTCCTCAAAATTATATAAATCTAACTCAATAAAATGACATGTTCTTACTACTCCTTGGGAAGATAATGATTTCATATAAGATCACAGATATTTTAGTTTGGTTTCAATCACAGAATGAATGGGTTTTCGTGTTTTAAACGAAAGCCATCTCTTGCCAGTAGTATTTCAAGGAGTCATTTTGGAATTTTAGAACTTAGAGATGTATAAGAAGCCCTTGGGGAGCTAATCTAACCAAGCTGTTTTTCACACGAGGTGTCTGAAGGCTGAAGTGCTCATGTGCTTGGTTAGGGACCTTGGGCAAGTGGCCAGGTGACCACTAGCTTGTCTCTTTCACTTTATTAAATTGCCTTCGGAGTAATAAACTATTGGACTGAAGAGGTTTTAGAGATCATCAAATTCAACACCATCATTTTATAGATGTGAAAACTTAGACAGAATATGGTTTAAAAATGATAATATGCAAAAGCATCTTGCACAATATCTGGCGCATAGTAGAAATTCAATAAATATTAACTTCCTTTTTTGGCCCGTGGTCCAGTTAGGAACCCAGATATTCTAACACCTACCTAACTGCTGTCATATATCTTTATTCTGAACAAAAAAGCCCAACTGAGGGTTGAATCTGATCTTACCTTTTATAAGCAGCATTATTTTATAAGGTAAGTATTTATGAACAATTTATTCTGAGCCCTACAGTATATAATAAGTACTATTCGATTACTATTTTATTCATTGAGCCTATTAGAATTAATTCTTTTAAAATACGAACTACATTTTAAAATATGAGTAGAGGGACTTCCCTGGTGGTGCAGTGGTTAAGAATCCGCCTGCCAATGCAGAGGACACAGGTTCGAGCCCTGGTCCAGGAAGATCCCACATGCCGTGGAGCAGCTAAGCCCGTGCACCACAATGATGGAGACTGCGCTCTAGAGCCGGTGAGCCACAATTACTGAGTTTGCATGCAACAACTACTGAAGCCTGTGCGCCTAGAGCCCTGTGCTCCGCAACAAGAGAAGCCACCGCAGTGAGAAGCCCACGCAATGCAACAAAGAGCAGCCCCCACTCACCACAACTAAAGAAAGCCCGCGCACAGCAACGAAGACACAACACAGCCAAATTAATTAATTAAATTTTTAAAATAAAAATAAGAGTAGGTTAACATTTTCTTAATAATTGGGCAGAATATTACTAAATGAACTTTCCAAAATACCCTTTTTCACAAAGAAAAGAGGTGAGGAGAAAGAGTACCTCCTTTCCAAAATAGTTACATCGCTTTGCCTGCTCCTAACACATAGCTCAAACTGATGCTGGAACTGGAAAGCACACAGCATTGGTTTAGGAGTCCTAAGATATATGTTCTGGGGCTTCCCTGGTGGCGCAGTGGTTGAGAGTCTGCCTGCCGATGCAGGGGACACGGGTTCGTGCCCCGGTCTGGGAGGATCCCACACGCTGCGGAGCGGCTGGGCCCGTGAGCCACGGCCGCTGAGCCTGCACGTCCGGAGCCTGTGCTCCGCAACAGGAGAGGCCACAACAGTGAGAGGCCCGTGTACCACAAAAAAAAAAAAAAAAAAAAAAAAAAAGATACATGTTCTGGTCCTAGCTCTGCCACTTACTGATGGATGATCATGGGCAAGTCTCACTGATTCATGATTTCTACACCTGTAAAGTGGCCATAAATCAGCTTGACTTTATAGAACTGTTCTAAGGCTCAAATGAAGATTATCTATCTATCTATCTACCTACCTACCTATCTACCTACCTACTTACCTATCTATCTATCTATCTATTGGGTCGTACATACACAGAATATTCCATGGTATAGTGAAAAACAATATCGAATATTCAGGAAATCCAGATACCGGTCTGCGTCAGCTCATCACTGTCTTTCCATGATACCTTGAACGAGTGACTTTTTTTTTTTTTTTAATCTGCAAAATGCAAGGTTCAAATTAGATGGTGCTGCATAGGACCAATTTGGAAAAAGGGAAGTGAGGCAAAGTAGCCTTGCTTTGAACAATTTTCTTAGGTTTTCAAGTATTATGTCATTTGAAGAATGGGTTTTGTCAAAAATATTTAAAAGCTTGACAATGCTATCTCAGTTCTTTGCCATCCATTTGCAACAGGAAATGAAATAATAGGTACATTTTCAGCAAATTATTTCAAAAAAGAAAAAATGTTTTTTTACCTTGCATCCTTCACAAGCATGAACTCCATAGTGGAACCCTGAAGCTTTATCCCCACAGACACGGCATTCAATTGCCATGAGGGAGTTGGAAGGCTCTTCATGAGGCTTATTGTACAGCTGAGTCTTTTCAGAATAGTAAGGGGGGGATGCAGGCTCCACTTTGATTGCACCTGTGTACAGAAGAACATGAGCAGGTAATCATCACATGAAAAACAATGCTCGACAAGCAACAGGGCAAGTCACTATAGTACACCTTACTGCCATTATTTTATTATTTAAGTCAGATGCACTACGGAACATGAAAAATACACAGGAAAAACTAGGCTTTGTAATCACAGGCAAGTTGCGACACCTCTGAGCCCCACCTGTGGAAAAAAAAAGGGGGTTAACTTTGTGGTTAACTTTTAACTTTGTGGTTCTATGACCGTCCAATACCTCGTAATACTAAAGCTCTAACAGGCAACATATGGTATTTGAGATCATTAAGGTTATTTTGCTACATAATGTGCTGTATTTGGCATTCGTGACAATATTAAATTATACATTTTAATTTAAATATTGCATTTTAGAAGTGTTTTAAAACCACTCTTGCAAAGGAAACAGAAGGAACATTGCCATGAAAAGGTATGGTAAGCCCAGCTTGAAGGTACATGAAAAATAAGAGACCAGGTTCCCATCAATGTTGAGTCAGAAAAGATGGTTTGTAAAATGATCTCTGATAGAGAGAGGCCCTATAGAAAGCAAGCACTATCTTTCCATTGGTCAGGATCAGGCCTGTTAAATTTTCATATCAGGCTCCAACTGAAAGCCACACATATAAATATAACCAAGTATATCATTTATCTTAAAAAAAAAAACAACTAGAACTACAGGAAGTTCTTACTTATTGTCAAGTAATGGCTGCAGTTACATGGTGGTGGCTCTGGAAAAACAGCATATCAGCAAAGAGATAAAAATCAAGGAAAGAGCATCATAGAAATTTAATCTTGAAAAGTGCAGCTTTAGTTTTTCTCAAGCCTGATGGCTTGATGTGATCTGCGTTAATGGCATGGAGATTTATCAATAGGCGGCAACGTCAACATTTAAATTTGTGCTGAAAAATAGGTTTCACTGTAAGCTGTTCAAACTGCAGAATTACTAAAGATGCAATAGTGATTTAGAGATAAGTTATAAAAAGTGACAAAATGTTCCTTATCTACTTACAAGTGGAAAAAAGAATTCAAAGTTTGGGGGGGATGGACTCTTAGCCTGAGATGTACCTGGCAAGGTACTCATGCTGGAAAATGTCCCTGAGAAGGAAAGAAGAAAAGAAAGAAAGAAGGGAGGCAGGCAGGAAGTGGGGGTGGGGGGGCGGGGACAGAGAAGGATGATCTGGGGTGTTCACACACTACCTTCCTTTTTGGTCAATTATAAATGCCCACTATTTCATGGATCAATGGGTGAATAAATGAATGGTAAACGGCTTCACTATAGGCTTTAGTCTCTGGAGCATTTACCCCAGTGTGAATGACAGATTAGTCCAATTCTAGTCTCAGTAGTCTGAAAAGTGAAATAAACCTCATACTTTGGTACTCTTGGAGTTTCAGGTCATACTTATAATCCGCAACCATTGGGTCAGCTCTTGGGAACGGAATGTCTTCATAGTGTGGAGCGGAAATGCTGGAGAAATCAACGGTGGTGAAGGGCTTGATGTCAAAGGAGTGGGAGTGGTCGTCCATCACAGAAAGGTCCACGGAGCTGATCCCAAAGTTGGTGGGCCAAAACGGCATCTCTGTGTCCACCATGGTAATTTCTGAAATGGAGAAAAGAATAGCTATGACGTTAGTCCTGGGGGACAGTGCCATCTTGTAAAGATCCACAGAAAGGGAACAGAAAGAGTCTTGGGTCAAGTGGCATCACCTACGTCACCTGGCGTCATGAGGAGAGCAGAGAACACAGCCACCTTCTTAGTGCCGTCCAGGCTGTTGAACTAATGGAGGGAAGTCACCCCTTACCTGGACGTTACAGTTGAGGACCCTCTAATAGTGTCACGTGTACGGCATACCCATATCAATGTCCTACAAACAGCCCTGCTCTCATCAGAGCAGGATGGCTTTCCTAAGGGTATCTGGGAATGGGCCTCTTGTTTTTTCCCAGCAAGCAGAGAGCTAAAGAATGTAGCTCTCAAAGGCTGACTCTTGCAAGAGGTTAAAGATTCCAGCCGTGGTCTTCATAGGACAAACAAAGCGCCTTGAAAACACAAATAAGGAGACTAGGGCTGTGAATGTGCTTCAGTGGTTCCAAGAGGACGCATCAGGCACGGTTTGGGTTCACATGTCTGAATATCTACATGAATAAGTACCCAAACAAGTTGAAGTTATCTGTGTTACAGTACAAACACTACACTGGCGATAGCTTAAAGGTCATACGGGGTCTCAATGACATCCAGAAAAAAGTGTGTGCTCCTAATGACAGGGGCAGCCACTGAACAAATTTCATCTAAACCTACCTAACCCACGTCACTCCATTTACTTTGCCCATCTCCTCAGCATGCTTATTTTCTATTTCTCTATCCATTTTTCTTAGTATATATTACTTTCCTATCAAAATACACCTCTCTTGTCTCAACTGCAATATCCACAAAAGTGGGTTCATCAACTATTTCTCATCATGCCTATTGCAAAGTTCTTCTGTAGACAAAGTAAAGGTTGACTGAGTTAAAGTCAGTGTATATGCTTCTGTATGAATACTGCAAAATGAAAATAAGGATGCAAAAAACGTCTGGGTTGCAAGAAAAATTGTTTGCTCATCATTTTACTGGTTTATTTTTGTTTCACTTTTAACATACGACTTCAGTGACTGCCTGCCAACCAATGTCAGGCTTCTCAACACAGGAATCATATCCCTAGGGGTCATTTATTTTATTGAAAAGTTTCAGGGGAAATTTTAATGATAAAATAGTTATTTATGTGTAAATAAACAGAGCAAAACATTCACATGATTTTAAAGATATACTATGAAACTCCTAAAAAAACTTTATACTTGTGGTACATTTCATGGCTAAAAGAACACTATTTTTAAAAAAGAAGAGACTATTTTAAAAAACCGCTTCAGGTTTACTTAAAAATTGAGCAGAGGGCTTCCCTGGTGGCGCAGTGGTTGAGAGTCCGCCTGCCGATGCAGGGGATGTGGGTTCGTGCTCCGG
>NW_006788335.1:102040-102853 GCF_000442215.2 Lipotes vexillifer | reverse complement strand
AAAAAAAAAAAAAAAAAAAAAAAAATTGAGCAGAAACTACAAAGTTCTCATATACCCTTTTCCCTTTCTCCCTCCCCAGCAAACCCTGAAACACACAGTTTCCCCTATTATTAACGTGCATTTCCCCTATTATTAACACTTGCATTAGTGTGGTATGCTTGTTGACAAAACTGATGAACCAACAGTGATACATTAGGATGAACTAAAACCCACAGTTTACAGTAGAATCCATTCTTTGTGTTGTTCATTCTATGGTTTTGACAAAGGCGTGATGTCAAGTATCCGCCACCACAGTAGCACACAGGATGGTTTCACTGCTCTAAACACCTGCCGTGCTCCACCTATTCATCCCTCCCCTCCTCCCCCGAGAACAATGACTTAGTTGTCCTCTTCTACTAAGGGCAATTTTTGGTGGAAAAGCAGGGGAAGCACTGACCTACATCATAAATTGAAAAGTCTTTGCATGGCATTCAAGGCCCTCCCTGACAGTCTGACTTACTTTTTCAGTGTCATTTTCCACTCGGGATCCCAGAGCTCACCCCCATTCTCATCAGTGCTGTGCTTGGGCGCATCACACCGTGTGCCCAGGGCAGACACTCTGCACCGTCTAGTCTGCTCATCTCTGTTCATGCTGCTTCCTGAAGCTGTTCACCCTCCTCCTGTCCCTCAGCACCACCCGTCACAATTCCCGTCTGTCTTTCCCACGGTAGTGGGGAATCCCACACTGGTCCAAATGCTACTCTCTCCATGAAACCTTCCACGAATTCTCCAACTTAAAAACGCTCTCCATTCTCCGTGTTCCCACAGCACTGA
>NW_006788335.1:39629-102030 GCF_000442215.2 Lipotes vexillifer | reverse complement strand
TCTTTCCCTCTGGTATAATTATTTGGATAAATATCTCCGCTGTTAGATTTCCAGTTCTGGAGCAAAGGACAGTGTCTTATTATTCTGTTTTCCTTTTAGACCTTATGCATAGTTGTTGTTTACTAAATGCTTGCCAACTGAATGATCATATTTTATAGGGAAGGAAAGAACAAGTATTCATTTTTCTGTGAAAATGGAAAAAATAAAGATACTTTCTCAGTGGTTTAGTTTTGCTAAGACTTAAGCTCCCCAGAAGAGATGTAATCTCCAATATCATAAATAAAATACAGTTTAAGCTGTAACTCCTCCTCTCAACAAAGTATACTCAGTTTTTCTCTTCTGATAATTGCAGGAGGAAGATTAGGGTACTGTAAACTTTTTTTCTACATAGAAAGGACAAAGTAAGAAAGAAAAACAGTTTGCCTCTTCATCTCTTTCCCTTCTCCCTGTCCTCTTACTCTGGGACATCTTGACCTACACAATATTACTCCACAGGGCCCATGGTTACTGGGAGGCACAGTGGTTCCCTAGACATTTTACTTTGACTTAAAGGTGGGGTCCAGGGAGCCTGCTTCTAATTTTGTCTCCAGAAAACATAAGCTACTGTTTCTGCCAAGCTGTAAGTTGAGTAGGTGTTTTTCGTTACTCCATGCAATTACTCATGAAAGAACAAATGAACAAAATGCTTGCATGGACAACAGTCCTTCTCAGGGATAAGTAACAGTGTCTTAACTTTCCAGCTGGGTGACAGGAGTGCATTGTGTCAGGCACATCATTAATTTCACAGCCTTTGGTGTGTTTCAAGCAGGCAGGAGTCTTGAGGCAGACACTGTGGGGAAGGACGTCGTCGTGTGCCATTTATCTCAGACCTTCAGCTTGGCTTTAAACTCTAAGATACTCAATGAGCAGACTTCACAACACGCCAAAGTATAATGTGGTTCAAACAAAAAGACGTATCATGCAAAAATACAGCAACTTCTCTCATCTGAGAGGCATCATTATTCGGGAGTATGGAAGTGGGTCAGAAAAGATGTTAAATGATAAAAATCAAGCACTAGAACTATACAGTTTACCTTTGGGGTTCTACGTTGTCCCTTATGAAAAGAAAAGAAAAACTTCTACTAGAATGTCTGGGGAAATGCTGCACCTCCTTAATAATGACATTAGCTAATATTAATAGAACCCTAAATCTCTGCTAAGTATTGTACCAAATACAACTCTTGGACTGTCTCACTGAATGCTCACAATGGCCCTATGAGGTAAGTGCACTTATAAATCCCCTTAAAGAAGAGGAAACTGAGGCACAGTTATGGAAATAACTTGCCTAAAACCACCCAGCTACTAAGGAGTACAGCTGGGTTATGAACCCACATGGTCTAAAACTCCACAGCCCGCACACGTGACTTTCTAAACTTAATACTGATTAGAAAAACAAATCTCTTTCTGATCTTCTAGTTCTATATTAAATAACAATTAATTTCAACGAACCTTCGCTGAACACCTATGATATGCCAGGTACAGGGGGCTGGGGATGCACTATGAAGGGTGAGTAATTCTCAAATGGAAGCTTCATTGGAGAAACACAAGCTGAACAACAGTGGGTGCAGGAAAGAGCCTTTCCTACATGTCTAAAACTTAGTAGCCTTGTTGGAAGTGACCTTAGAAAGACACTTAATCACCAATTTTTTTCAATCTCTTCTCATTTGTTTCAGTTCAAGGTCACGGTACTCATAAATATTATTCATCCAGCCCCTCCTTATGGATCTATTCAAATCACTTTGCAGTGTAAAATGACCTGTGAATTTCCTAATTCTTCTCCTGTTACAAGAGCTGATATCCAGAGACAAAAATCACTCTGAAATGTCAGAGCAGAAAGGGCGTTTTGGAGATAATCTAAGCTCCTCATCTGGCAGTTGAAGAAAACCAGGCAAAGCGATGTGCTCAGGAGCTCAGGGCAAGAGGCCGAGTCCACGAGAGTCCAGGTTCTCTGTCTCCTACCCCTAGCATCCTCCGCACTGCATTACGAAGTCGTTACCATGTGTAAATACGTTGAAAAGGGGACTTTTTAACCTATACCAATTTTCACAGATCCATACTTTTTGGTCTTAACTAACACACAGGAATGACATCAAATTTATGAAGGAAAAATGTCTCATACAAGGAGCCATTTACTGGTTGACAAATTAGAATAAAGAAATTGGTAGTAGAATTTGTTTCTAACAAAAGTAATAAACTCCGAATTCATCAGAAGGTTTAGGGAACAGTCTCATAAAGTGAGCATCGTATCTGTCCAAGTCTTTACATAATAAATACAGATGTATGTATTTTATTTGTTTGTTTGTTCGTTGCAGGTTGCTGTTCTGAACATTAACAACTGAAGATGGAGAGCTAGTAGCGAGTTAGAAGCCCTGGGTTTGAATCCTGACCTCTTTCTTGTCAATTTTGTGATCTCTTTATCCCTAATTATCCCCATCTGTAAATAATCATACTGCCGACCTCACAGAGTTAAATAATACATGTAAAGCATCCAGCATAGGGCCAGACAGTAAGTTCTCCATAGATGTAATTATTGGTAGTAGTGGTAACTTTTGTCACCAGAGTAACCAGAATACTAGAATCATGTAAAAGGTAGGCTAAAAGCTCCCCAACGCTACCACTAGGGGACAGGAAAAGGAAGAAACAGCAGCAAAGTCTCATTGTTCAAACAGGTTTACGCCTAAAACAGATGTCCTGTTTTAAAGGCCTCTGCAAAAGGAGAGCCCACAGCCTCTCTGGGTTACTCATTCCAATGCTAAATTGCTCTTCTGTAGCCAGGAAAGTCTATGTCTTATCTGGCATTTCCCCAACTGTGTTATACATATGTTAATGATGTTCCTTTTAAAATAATTAAAAAGAAAAAAATTCTGGTGGGCAAATAAACTTAGGAAATGCTAGGTGAAGCCAGTTTAAATGGGTCTATTGCAGGACTTCTTAGAATTATATGTTAACAATCCATGAGAATATACAAAAGAGAGGGGAGGGTACGGCATACAACGTTTGAGTTTACCATCTGATGGAACAGAGTTTGTGAAATGATGGTCTAACCTATGTTGCTGGAGTTTGTACATTTTTCTTTCATTTTCTAAACATACAGTTATCATCCTCTGCATACTTGACCTTTACCACATGTACTTGAAAAGTTTTATTAAGTTATCCCTCAGGTTTTCTTTAACTTTAGAGTGACTAAGGGCAAGGATTTATGTTGGTTAAAACAACGAGAGAAAGGGTTTCTAACTTAAACCACAGAGAAAGGAATCACTGTAAAGACTAACTGCTTTTTTTACAGAGACTATCCTAAGAGCCTCCAGGCAGGAAAAAAAAAAAAGTCCCCTAAAAAGGATCAGGAATCAGAATGACACTGAACTGCTCAAAAGCAGCACCGGAAGCTAGAAAATCAACAGAGCAGTGTTTTCAAAATTCAAAGAAAAAAATTATTTCCAACTTAGAATTTTATATTCAGCCAAACCATCACTCAAGTGTAAGAGGAGAATAAAGACATTTTCAGAAATATAAGACCTCAAAAAAAAGTCACCTCCCGTGTGTTTTTTCCTAGAGTTCTACACCAGAACAAAAAGGAAACATGGGATCCAAGAAGCAAAGGATTGAGGCACAGGAGAGAGGTGGAAGGAAGACCCAGGACAACAGATCCTGAGCAGAACCTGTTCGTTGAGAAAATGGATCTGAGGATGCCGGTGGCCTCATGAGATTCCCTGAGAAACCGCAATGCCTGAGACATGCAAATAAATGCCCATTTTGAGGGAGAGTTTGAGAATGAACTAGTGGCAGGTATGGAGAAAAGGAACAACAACAAAAGTGAGTAATTACTAATTAAAAAAAAAAAGAATGATTAACTCCAGAAAAACAAACAGCTACTCAGGGTTAGAAGTAAAACTGTAGGGCCTTCCCTGCTGGTCCAGTGGTAAAGAATCTGCCTTCCAATGCAGGGGACGCAAGTTTGATCCCCCAAATGAAGCCCGCGCCCCAACACGAGAGCCCATGAGCCACAAGCTACAGAGCCCACGTACCCTGGAGCCCACGCGCCACAACTAAAGAGAAGCCTGTGTGCTGCAATGAAGACCCGATGCACCCCCCAAAGAAAGTAAAACTGCAGTATACCGTCCGGCTCAATTGTAAGCGCACTTCCAAAATTACTGCGATGTAAACACAGACGACTAATTTCACCTAAAATTACGAATAACCACACTGTGAGGGTGGGTTGCGGGAGAGGAGAAGTGTACGTTTTGGGAAAGGGAGTGTGATGGCAAAGGGCTAAATTCTTATCTTCTGCAGCAGTAAGTCAGTGGGTAATCAACATAATTTTAAAAATAGCAGTAAAAGCATGTTAAACATACAGCAGTAAAAACCAGGAGACATGCTTTAAAAAGTTAAAAATCATTGCCTCTGAGAAGTGGGAACCAGGTGTAGGTTGAAGACTGCGGTTCTTCATTAAAAGCTTTGTACTACGATCTGACTTCTAAAACTGTGTACAAATATTACTTTGAAAAAAGTAAAAATTAAGTTAAATATCTTTAAACTGCAGTATTTTCCCATGATTTCACCTAACAGAGGGAGTAAATATATTCCTTGCCTGTTCCCTAGTCCTCTTAAAAGGACTTATCATGCAATAACCTGGAAAAGTAGAGAGAATTTTAAGGTAGTTTCAAGGAAAATAAAGGAGTATCAGAAAATATTTTTGATACTTGACCAACAGATGACTGTCCTTGTGACTCAAGCATTTAAAAAATAAATTCATCACTTCATTTCTTTTCCTTCACTGGTATGATGAGTTTTAATTAGCAAAGGAAGAAAAAGACTCTGGACCCCATTAGCAGAAGTACAGCTAATTATTTTTAGGCACTTAGCATATGACAGGCACTGTACCTTAGACCCATTACATATGTAATTTATAATTTGTTAATGTAAGTATAATTTAGAAATGTACATATATAATATGTAATATAACTTACATATATAAATAGCCCTATGGGTTGTAAACAATTATGATTACTACCCAATAGACTGAAAACATTAGACAGAAAGAGCTAAGTGATTTGCCCAATACAACTAATAGGTATTGGAACTGGGGTTTGAATTCTGTTATGGTTTCTCTGAACAGAGAACCTCTTAGTTTGGACACCAGGAATTAAGAAAAGGATTAAAATTCCTTAGTGTGGAATTTTAGTGGATTCCTTAGTGTGCCATTTGTTTCTTTAATATAAGAAAACATGTTTTCATTGTGTTGTCTACTTAGACTATATTACAAACCAAATCCAGTGCTTCTGTCCTGGTGATACTCCCATCGATAGCCTTAGCAGAGGTTGAAAGCATTCTAGTAACGTATCTTTATATGCACATTTCTCTGTAAAGAGCCAGAAGGTCTCATAGCAAATTTCCAAATTCAGACCAACAAAGGGCATATGATCAGCTTTGGAGAAGTCCATGTTAGTTTACGCTTTCTAAAAATTCATTTTCTCTTGCATGGGCCACATCTTGTTTAGATAGCTTGCTTAATCCAGTCCTGAGGTATCAGGGGACAGGAAAGATGATAGGATCATGCCCTCATCCAGAATCATTGTTCCTCCTACTACCTTAGCTGGAGATTCAAGTCCTCTTTCTCATCGTGGTCAAACTAGTTCAAGGTTGGTTCTTCTGCTAAAACCACCTTCACATGTTTCTAAAAGGAGACTTACTAAAAACTAGCCAGGACTAAGGCTAAATCTGTTCAACAGTTAGTTACTCTGGTTTAGCTGAAACTCTAGCCTTGCCTAGCACACACCAGCAGCCAGCGAAGACTGGTACTTAGGTCAGAGAAAAGGAACTGGAATGTTTCCTCCTGGCCAGCTCCTTCTGCACAATTTGGTTTTGGTTTTGCAGTGACAGGGGAAGGAAAATGGGAGACAGGAGACCGAATGGAAAGGGAAAAAAATGCAAGGAATGCTCCACAAGTCTGTAGCTACTTAGAAAGGAGGGAACCACCAAAGATCTCCCAAAGGACTGTTTCTCCTTGCTTTGTCCACCCGTCAACCACTGTAAGGGACCTCCTGCAACCAGGAAGAGATAGAGTGGGTAGGTGTTTTTAAAGAAAACTTTACTACTGAAGCATCTCTAATAGCCTGAAATTATGCTAGAGGGGAAAGCTGGCCTTACTCAGAGTTGTTTAGTCTGGCAAAGCGAGTGATACACTACGCTTCTGTTTACTCTTTTGTTTTCAATTTACTGCGCCAAGCACTCTTAATGAGAAGACAATGGTCTTAAGCTATACAAACTCTGAGAACAAAAGTGTCAAAACAGATGTAGCCAGATCACTTGTGGTTATGGGATGAAGTGCAGATTTCCACTAGCTATACTATATATTATCTTAAAACATATTGCCATGTGATATTAAAATATTCTTAGTAAGCACTTTTCATTCTAAGTCCTCCTCCTGAGCCATTATAGCATTATCAAAAATATTCTACATGAAAACATTTGATACAATACAACACTCCTCCATGAGTTCAAAAAACCTCTTCATTAGGAAGGGTGAGAAACTTCACTAATCTGATAAAGAACAGCTATTTAAAAAAGACAAAAAACCTAAAGTAGCCATCATACTTGACAGTGAAATATCTAAGCTTTCCTTCTGAGGTCAGGAATGAGATAAGGATACTAGTTACCGTCAACACTGGAGATCCTATCCAATCCAACAACAACAACAAAAAGACACAGAATTAGAAAAGTAGAAATAAAACTAACATTACTCACAGATGACATGATTGTATAAAAAAAAAATAAAACCATTACAGTTAAAAGGAGAACTGAGCAAAGTTCCTGGATATAAGGTTGATGTTAAAAAATCAACTATATTTCTATAAGCCAGCAACAAACAGAAAATGACATTTAAAAATGATGTTTACAATAGCATCAAAACCATCAAATACCTAGGGAAAAAAATCTAGCAAAATATGAGTACAATCTCTATGCTGAAAACTCAAAAGTATATTGAAAAAATATCTAAATAAATGAAGGGATATATCATGTTCATGGACTGGAAGGCTCAGTATTATAAAGCTGTCAATTCTCCACATTTATCTATAGATTCAGAATAATTCCAATCAAAATCCTAGCATTTCTGTCTGGAAACTGACATGCTGAGCCTAAAATTTATGTGGAAATTTAAAGGGCCAAGACTAGCCGAGGCAATCTTGAAGAGAAGAAAAATGCTGGAGGACTTATACTACCAGATACCAGAACCAATGATAAAGCTACAGTCATTAAGACCAGATGTTGGTTGGTGCAAAGATAGAAAAATAGACCAATGCAACCAATGCAAGCCCAGAATCAATGCCACATGTAAACGGTCACCTAGTTCATGAAAAACTGTCACTGTGGTCGGGCAAGGATAATATTTTCAATAAGCAGAGCAGGTAAACTGGATATCCATATAGAGGAAAAAAAGGTTCAACCCCACCTTATACCACACACAAAAATCAATTTCATGTGAACTGCAGATCTCAGTGTGAAATATTAAACAAAAGAGCGTTAAAAATAAAAACTAGGACAACGCCTTATCAACCTTGGAGTAGGCAAAGATTCATTCAACAGGATATAAAAAGCACTGACCATAAAATAAAAATGTGATACACTGGACTCTGTTAGGATTAAAAACTGTTCATTAAGTGAATAAAAAAGCAACAGAGTGGGAGAAGGTATCTGCAATACACATATTTGACAAAGTTCGCTTTAAAACTCATATCTAAAGTGCCTGATATAAAAATAGGCAAAAGACTTGATCAGGTACTTTGCAAAAGAGGATAGCCAAATGCACAACAAATATTTTAAAAGGTGCTTAACTTTACAGTCATCAGAGAAAGGGAAAGAAAAATTAGAAACAAAAATTACAAGATGATACCACCACTTACCCACCAGAGTGATAAAATGAAAAAGGCAGAAAATGCCAAGAACCAGGAAAGATGTGGAGTGAACCAAACACTCAGACACTGCTGGTGGAGGTGTACACTGGTACAGCCGCATTCAGAACCGTTTGGTAGTACCTCAAGGCTGAACACGCCCTACAGCCCAAGTATACATCTAACAAAATGTGTATACTTGTTCACTGAAAGACCAATATGAGAGCGCTCACAGTTGTACTGTTTGCAATACTGAAAACCATCTGAATGCCCGTCATCAGTAGGGTAGGAAGATATATTGTGATACATTCGCACAGTGAAATACCATATAGTAATGAGAATGAAGGGCAATTACATTCAATAATGTGGTTAATCTCACAAACAAGTACTGGGCAAAAGAATCCAGATACAAAAGAGTAAACCATGTATGATTCTACTTACATAAAATTCAAAAACAGGCAAAACTAATCTTTGGGTTAGAAATTAGAATAGTCAGAGAGCTTCTGGAATGCTGGTGTTGTTCTGTTCTTTATCTGGGTGCAAATTACACAAGTATGTTCATTTGTGAAATGATTTACACATTTTCTCTAATAAAAAGGTTAAATAAGAGAGATGCTTCATACGGGTCCAGGAAGTCGGGGTTGATAGAAGGAAACGTTAAGACCAACTACATAGCCAGCAAAAACTCTTCCATTTGTATTACAAAGGATTGGTGTAGAATTTCCAGGGCACTCATTTGACAATTTTCCTAGTCAGAAGTTATAAAGAAGTATTGAAATGAGTCTTAATAAACCACCTATTTTTTAAACTGGCTTCCTTGTACAATAAAGGCTAGATACATATTTAACCAAGGTTCTCAAATTGGTGTAAACAAGGCAGGTAAAAATTCACAGGGTGCACACTTCATCCTAAGGAATGAGTATTAGAAGTTATGTTTTTGCTTTAGATATATTTGGCCTATTCTGTCTTACAAGAACCCTGTATTTTTTTTTAAAAACAATGCAGGAAATCTCTTTCCAAAAACGAATGCCTACATTAGGAGTCCCGTGTTTGGGAAGTTAATGTGCTTGGAACAGTTGAGTTGTCTTTTGAGACATTCCATTTAAGTGAAATAAATCAACAGGTTAAATCCAAACTACCAATTTTATGCCCACTATTTAACTCTTCTCTGTATCAACCATCTATTTTATAAACCTTGTTTCTTAAAAGAGTCATCATTATATTTTACTATGGTGTTTCTCTTCCCAAAACTTCTCCTTGTTTTACTTTTCTTGGGCATTTTTCTTTCTCAACATCTTAATCTCAGTACATGCTCAGTCAGTAATACAAAACCAAAACCACCTCAAATCAAGATAACCAATGACCTAAAACTGTGTACAAGGTATTTTTCAGGGCCCACAAGAAATACATTATAATGTAGTTCTTGAGCTCGAAAAGTTACCAGGATGAAAGATGTCTGATAACAGAAGAAAGTACAGAGAAAATAAGTGCTCTAAAAACATCGAGGAGACAGAGACTCACACATTCTGAAATAATCGGGGATATCGACTCGGTAGAGACGGGTTTTGAATTATGAGGGCCCAGTGGAGTGATTGGGATTTGGATTATTACTGATAAAGATATTCCAAGGAAAAGATACTTGTCTCCATCATCCAGCATGGCCCTTCTATGACCTGAGTTTATTTAAGCAATAATAACAAAATGAATATAACACCAAAGAGGATTAGATTTCATATAGGACAGACACTTGCAAATTGGATTGGTTTCTCCTGGTCAGTTGTTTGTATCTTGTAATTGGCTAGAGGTGTGTTGTATCAACAGCAAAGAGATTTCTTCGTAAATGGGAAAAATTTCTATGTGAACCTGGCCATAATTAGGTCAAACTCACACCTTTGGATCTTTCTAGCATCATACTTTAATCAACTAAGCAAACTTGCCCGGTCTACATAATAGGTTTTTAATTTTTTTTTTTGGCAGTGCGGCATGTGGGATCTTAGTTCCCCGATCAGGGACTGAACCTGGGCCCTCAGCAGTGAGAACGCAGAGTCCTAACCACTGGGATGCCAGGCAATTACCAATAGGTCTTTAATTTTTAGAACTAAACTAAAGGCAGGGTTTTAGGTAAAGTGTAAGACAACAGTAAAATAATATCCAATTATCTTACATTAAAAATATTTAATTGCTAACGCAAAGCAAAAAAAAAAAAAGAATAATGGATATTTTACATTCTCCAAAAGAAGTAAGGGGAGCCATCATGTTCATATGTCTGGAACATGTGAAGGATATCAGAACTTCTGTTACTAAGTTTTGTCACTGGCTCTTTGCCAAAACAAGAAATTGAACCTTGGTTTCTTTCTTCTAGAACTATGATTAATAATAAGTATCTTTCAGATAATATCTAAATATTATGAAAAAAATTCTAAGGAAAAGATTGGAAGAGAGTAAGAAGTAACTCTGACCTAATTAACTATGGAAATAGAAAATTTTTGATAGCATGGATAATGAAAATCTGTATTATCCCGAAGTGTAACTTCCGTTTTAGAGGTGAGAAGACAAAACTAACATTTGTTGGATACTGATTACATACCAGACACTGCTCTAAGTGTTTTATATATTGGATATTAGTTACGTAACCAAGTAAGGTACTCTTCTGCTAGCAAATAAGCCTCTTGAGGTTCAAATGAATACTAAAGTATCAAAAGGTAGGCAGACTTGAAAAGAAGCCAGGCATTTGGATAACTCACAAACTTATAACATTCAAATTAATATTCAACTAATGATATTCAAACCAATGGAGGGCCATGGAGCAAATAACTCTAAATAACAGGTAATTCAAAATACATTTGTACCTGGTTTTTAGCATATACTTCATACTGTTGCTTATATTAACATCAGTTTTAGAGTATCATTCAGTGTGCACTAAACTTTTGTTTTTATACACTAAACAGATTCCAGGGCCTGAACTCAGGAGAAGCACAGCAAGGGATCAGCATGGTCTTAATAAGTCAGCAAGAACTTATTAGTTACCTATTACGTGTGAGATACTGGTGGAATATAGGAGAGAATAAAACTTGGATCTTATCCTCAGTGACTATATAATTTGGCTTAGGCAATGTATAAAACAGAAAACAATATCAGGCGGTCTCCAATTAAGGCCTAAATACTGTGATACAGACCAAAAATGATAGAGGATTTTCTTCTTTCATTTAACAAGTATTATTGAGCCCCTCTATTCACCGAGCATGTTCTAGGCAGTTGGGATGTAGCAGTGGGTGAGCAAACTAGACAAAGATCTCTGTCCTCGTGGCGTTAATGTGCTAGTGAGATAAAACGGACAATAAACAATAAATATGGGCTTCCCTGGTGGTACGGTGGTTAAGAATCCTCCTGCCAGTGCAGGGGACACAGGTTTGAGCCCTGGTCTGGGAGGACTGCTGCAGAGCAACTAAGCCCGTGCACCACAACTACTTAGCCTGCGCTCTAGAGCCCGGGAGCTACAACTACTGAGCCCATGTGCCACAACTACTGAAGCCCCTGTGCCTACAGCCTGTGGTCCGCAACAGGAGAAGCCAGCGCAGTAAGTCTGCGCACCGCAACGGAAGAGTAGCTCCCGCTTGCCGCAACTAGAGAAAGCCTGCGTGCAGCAACGAAGACGCAACACAGCCAAAAATAAATAAGTAAATAAATTTTTAAAAAATAAATAAAATAAACAATAAAAACGATGAACAAATAAGTTATATGGCAGGCTAGAAGCTGAGGACTGCTTAGAAATAAGCAAACGTAGAGCGGGGGGAGCGGAAGGGCAGTGGGGAGGGTACTTCAACAGCGGGTCAAGGCAGTTCTCACTCGAAGGTGAGAGCTGGGCAGCGATTAGAAGCAGCTGAGAGTCAGCCAAGATGTCAGAGGAAGAGGGTTCCCAGAAGACGCACTAAGGCAGGAGCAAGTGTGAAACATGGGAGGAACGGCAATGAGGCCAGTGTGTCTGGAGAGAGGGGAGGGGGGGATGCTGACGGCGTGGGGTGCAGGGCTTACGTGTCAGGAGAAGGGGAGTCACTGCAGGACTCTGAGCAGAGGGACAGACCTGACTTCCATTTCAACGTGATCCCTCTGGATGCTGGGTTGAGACTAGGCTATTGGGGGCAGAGGCAGGAAAACCTGTCAAGAGACTGGGACAGCCCTCCAGGCAAGGGACAGTGGGTAGCCTGTATCAGATGCTGGCAGTGGAGTGGGGAGAAGACACATATTCCTGCAGGGGACAGGGAGAGCGATTAACGGTAACGTATTCAGAGAGCAGACATTACTTGAACCTGACCTTGAAGGACAGAGAGAATTGGAACAGGAGGAAGAATTAGGACAGGCGTTCCAGGACATGTTAGTTTTGGAGGCAAGAGTGAGTGTGGCTTGTTCTTGGGACAATGATGTTAGTCTAATAAGAGCACGGCAGGCCAGTGTCTGGGGTGTGGAGGGAAATCAGGTACATGAGGTGGAACCAGAATACAAAGAGCTCTGAATGCCACTGTTCACACTGGTGCCTTGTATATATTGCAGGTGCTCAACACGTATTAGAAAACGGGTAAGAAAGACAGGCTTTTAGGACCACTTATCTGGCAGATTGGATTGGCTGGCTGAGAGTTTCTCATTTAGCTCAGCTAGAAGGCCATACAGAAATCCTGGCATGAGGTAACGAGGGATAATTTACATGTAGGTAATTGACAGTTGGCTGTTTTAAATCTTTCTAATGCAAACCATTCGCCACTTGTGGGAACCTCAATCTTGTGTTGGCAATCCCTTACTCAAAAAAAAAATTACGTGGGTCTAAAAAACTGTGTTCTCAAGCAGCCACGTGATCTTAATTCCCAGGTTATAAAAGTTGAATAGCAGTTGCTATCAAATACATGTGCAATGTCTGTGTCTCTAAATTAGTTACAGGTGCAAAATTGTCTACCAAAAACGTGAATCTCGTAGAGGTTTATAGAGACTCCCACTCAGACGAGTCTGATTCATTTTCTACCACATATTTTCACAAATACTCAACAGTACTAGGTGGACACAAGGCATTTTCTGGACAACTTTCTAATGCCTAATTAAGGGTATCCAAAGGAAGCTAAAATAACAGGCACTTTGTGTCTGTTCTGTTGATTGAATATAACTAAGAAATCTACTTTGGTCAGATTTCCTCTGACACAAAGAATACATACCTTACTAAGAGCTATGATGATTTCAGAATTTCCTCATCTTATTCAAGGTATAAGCGAGAATGCTGACAAAGGTCATAATCTATGACGACCTCTATCAGAGGTATAAAAATTGTTCTTCACTTAACGACCCATGTTTTACACTGCAATAAACAGTTTATATGGATAATTGCTGTCCGGTAGCAATTCATCATACGGAGAACATGATCATCTAAGGCAATTTTCATTGTCAGAAGAAAACATAATCATCGCTCTCATTTAGGCACAAAGAATGACTTAACTTCTGGATATTCAATCTTTTCATGGATAAATGTTAATAAAAGTGGGAGGTAATTCCCCCATTTAAAAACATCAGACATGATGCTTTCTCTAAGTCTGATCATTTCCTTATCAAAACATTCATGGGAGCTCATGCAGAGGCCTCGTCTCACTCAAAACTGCCACTTGCTTTGATTCCTAAGGAATCCTGCTGATTTCCCCACCATGTTCCTTAAAATGCTTCACATTTAGGATATTATATGTCTTCCATTCGATCCACAAGTGATTAATACTACAAGGCCAGGCCAATAAACTCTATACAGGCTGTCCGGTGTGCTTTCGCAACTACTGTGTCATTTAATCCTCACAATAGCCCTGTGTTTTCTGTTAACATATGTGCAAACAGAGGGTAGAGAGGATAAGTGACTTGCTTAAATTCACACAGAAAGTATGTGGCCAAGACAAGTTCAGGAGTTACATTCCCTGATACTACATGGGTCCCCTCAAACTTCTGGAAAGGTAAAGACTTGGGTCAATTATCTAAACGCTTCCAAGTACACAGCTGCCTGCAGTCACACAGCCACAGTTTGTCTCCCTCAATAGAAATGGCGGCCAATCAATCACTCACTCCTCTCTCAGGAGAGACTCTCATTTCAAAGAATCATCTATTGCAGCATTTGTCATGTCTCTAAGGCACACTTCCATTGCTCAACCAGCTCCAAAGGACAAGCGTGTCATCATCTTTCAATGCTCTGGTGCAACAATTTAAAATTAGGGAATTCACACAGGACTGAGTCTGGCACTAAAAGTGGGAGGCATATTCAGCTTAAGTTTATGGAGCTTCCCTTCAATCTTGCCAATTTCTCTAGTGGAAATGGTTTCAGAGCCAGCATGGGGTTACTTGGGGTTCCTTGAAGAGCTCATGATGAAAACAGAAAGGGAAATAAGATAAAGAGAGTCACAGTGATAATGAAGCCCAGGAAAACGTATAGAAGTCCCCTTTGGGCACAGTGGCTACACACAGTGGAGTTTTTAGTTTCATGAATGGGACCAATATGGCTGGACATCTGGATCATTCACACTCAACGAGCCACTCTGTCTTCAGTAGCAGCACTCAGATCCTTGCAACATCCCTCTTCCCCTTTGCCTGTGATACAGATGAATTCCTGTATTGAGGCCAAGTACCTAATCTCTGCAGTGTTTCACCTCTGCTGGCCTCAATTAGCTAGGGATGACCAGATTCCCAATTTGTTTTCAAGTTTGTTTGTCTGTTTGTTTTGGCAACGGTGGAGTATTTAGTGGTCACCTACAAAATATGATAGAGGCTTACAATCACAGGTCTTTGGCCTTAAGGAACTCATATTTTTAACAGAAAAACATTTATGAATAAGGAGTAATCAGAGACCATATAACACAATAGTTAAATGATTGGCACAATATATAATTTCTTAACTGCTAATAATTCTATTCTGTACCATGTTAATGAAGAAAAAAGTACTGGGTTATTCTTTTGAAGGGGATTTGAGAGTCAAACAAATTAAACCCAGGGGAAATTCAAGGCATAAAAATAAAGAGATTAGCACAGGATGAAAACTAACTTGAAACCCGTAACTATCCCTTACCATAAACAGTACTTGCCCCAGTTAACCTAAAACATTTGTTGTACTGCATTCTGGACATATTCTTTTCAAACAGACAAAACTATCAAATTTTGACTCAAGAATTATTTTACAGTATAGCTAGGACATTCTGCCCTGATGCAGCATAAACGAAAAACCGGAGAAAGATAGCAATACTTCTTATGGCTTAAAGAAAAACAGAGTAACAGACTTTTATATAATATAATGAAACTAAACTCCTATTTAAGAGACTCAGATGACAGAAACATACATTGAGTCCAGTCATCATAAGAAAATGAAATGGTATTTCATGAAATATTTTCTCTTACTTTTTAAAAAGCTTGATGTTTTAAAAATTTGTGATCAATATGTTCAAACTTCAGACTTCCAGAAAAATTGGAAATCAAAATGTAAAGCCAACCATTTCAACAAATAGGCAACTTAATTTTACTGCTTTAGCACTTGTATTGTAAAACGTGAATTAGACTAGTTAACACAACCTATTTTTATGTGGCATCTGTAAGAAAATGCCCAGAAATATAGAAATACATACAAAACAGTACAAAACAGAATCAGCTGTGCTAATAGGCTCCAGTAGAAGGAGCTACAGAAATAAGAACTTACATTTTGCAAATGGCCAAGGAAGAAATACTGAAAATGAAATATCAGAATCTTTCATAACCGAACAAAAGTAATAATCATTTACTTAGCATACAATAGGCATTAGGGGCCTCATTTTCTTTATGTGTAAAATGCAACACTTAGACCTTCTCGAGGTCCACACACGATCCTACAAAGCCTTAGGCGCTATGCTTCACACCCTAAGAAATACAAAGAAGAATACAACTTGGTCCTACACTCAGGAACCTTACAATTCTTTGGGACAGATTAAAATGTACATGCAAGTATCTAGATTTCAAAGTGGAGCAAAAACGTGCAAAGAGTACTTTAAGATGAATAAATGCTGTGAGAGGGATAAACACTGCTATGAGAGACAGGTAACACAGAAGGCTAAAAGCAGGAAAGTGACTCTTCAGGTATTCTAAAAAGACCTTAGGTATTTGGGGGAAACATATATAAACCCAGGAAATAAAAATAAATAGGTGGATGGACCTAGAGGCTGTCACACAGAGTGTAGTAAGTCAGAAAGAGAAAAACAAATATCGCATATTAATGCATATATGTGGAATCTAGAAAAATCGTACCGATGAACCTGTTTGCAAGGCAGAAATAGAGACACAGACACAGAGAACAAACGTATGGACACCAAGGTGGGAAAGGGGAGGGTGGGATGAATTGGGATTGACATATATACACTAATACGTATAAAATAGATAACTAATGAGAACCTGTCGTATAGCATAGGGAACTCTACTCAGTGCTCTGTGGTGACCTAAATGGGAAGGAAATCCAAAAAAGAGGCGATATATGTATACATAGAGCTGGTTCACTTCACTGTACAGCAGAAACTAACACAACATTGTAAAACAACTATAACCCGATTTAAAAAAATGAATAGGATTTTTAAAAATATAAATATACCTTTAATGCTTAAAATTCAGGACATAGGAGGCATGCACAGAGATAAAATAAGGATTCATTTAGGCTTTCTAAGAAGTTCTAAATATGCTTATAAGTGAACACAGTAGTAGCAAACGAAGCATCAAAATACTGAACTATACACATCATTGTATTAGAACAAACATAACTTGGAAAACAAACTACAAGAACAATTTCACCCTCTTCCATGATGCCCGAAGTATCCCAACAGCCGTATCTGGAATTCACTTTACCTTGTGAAGTGCTTGCAGACAGTGTGTCAGCGAAGGAATCACTCTCTGGGTCAATAAGAGAATCTCCCAGAGTTTCACCCATCACAGCATGGAATAGGAGTTTGCTGTGATTCACACTGATATTTGTCTATTTCTTGCAAAAGACCAACCCGTTAAAAGAAAAAGATTTGTGGTAGTAGAACTTGTGAACGCACCAATGAGTCAAGACATCAGTTTCCAAATATTTGGGGGAGGTGGGAATAAACTCACAAAGGACCAGGCCTGAATTGGCTGGCACCCTCCTGTTGGAGACCAGCTGTGACAGAATGTTGTGTCATAATCGTGTTCACTGCTTTGGCAAGACTTGGTACATTACAAGGAAAACATTGCCACACCGTCTCGCCAGTGACCCTCATGTTCCGTGTCTTGTGAGGGGCGCAAGCGAGCAGCAGTACAGTATTGAGAACTCTTGGAGCAAAGAGATTTTTCAATATTCAATTGCTTCTTAAATGGAAAGCTTTACGTCTCTGGGTTATGAAATAAACTTACTTGGGCAAAGCTTTTTTCTGTCTTCCAATCCCTGGTTGAATCTATAATCACACTATCTGATATCTGAAGAAAACATCTGAATTCAAGTATGTGATCGTATTTTAAAATTTGCTATCAGCTACTAAAATGTTCTAAGGTATTTATTCTACTACTTTGTAAAGTATGTAAAAAATGATGCTGAAAGCTATCCAAATTCCATAAAATTAAAGAGTTAAGAGACTGGAGGCAGGTCCAGCTATGGCTTAGATTTTATATATCAGGGTCTGCTTTTTGAAAACTTAATTATTAAGTTTATCCATCAATAGCAAATACATCAGCTGATGTCTGAACATCAGTTAATGTTGAAACAATAAATTCCCTCCCATAATGAAAAAAGTGGAGCTCTCCCTGAGAGGAATAATGCATTACCAGAAAAAAAAAACAAAAAGCGGACTTACACTGATAGGTTGGCGAGGAATTGTGGTCAGTTTTGTAATCAGGAAAAAGCTGGCTTCTTGCTCAAGGCCTTTGCCCTTTTTGGCAAAGAGAAACACTAGCTGTGCCAAACCCCAATGTGGGAGCAGGCCTCCTCCTGTCACATAAGTGGCCTCATAGAACTGCAGTGACTTATGGATTTAAAAAGATGCCCCACATAGGGCAGTATATCAGATGGCAACAAATCTCTGAACACACTCATCCCAGTATTCCCCAAGTGGAAGAAATACATATCTGATTCATCTACATTGAGTAACGAGTCATCCTGCAAGGGACTTCCTTGTCAGTCATGGAGCAACAGCTCAGTGGGAAGAACACTTAACTGGGTCTCCACAGTGCAGAATAAAGTGTAGAGTTGGGCAATTACATAGTGTATAAACCTTTAAAAACCAAAAAACCTTTATTAAGGTAATCTGAGTTAAAGCAAGGTTCTTTTTTTTTTTTTTTTAACATCTTTATTGGAGTATACTTGCTTTACATTGTTGTGTTAGTTGCTGCTGTATAACGAAGTGAATCAGCTATATATATATGTATATCCCCACATCCCCTCCCTCTTGCGTCTCCCTCCCTCCCACCCTCCCTATCCCACCCCTCTAGGTGGTCGCAAAGCACCGAGCTGATCTCCCTGTGCTATGCAGCTGCTTCCCACTACTAAAGCAAGTTTCTGGACAGTCCAAATGACTGGGGGAATTATAGTTGCATAGAACTAGTTTTTTCTATATTCACTTTGAATATTCTCAATAAAGGAGTTTCTCTTTTCCTCTCAATGGGAAATTTCGCACCATGACATATTTAAAGGTGTGTTAATCCAAGATTCTTGGTTGAATTCATGATAGATAAAAATAAATGATTAAAGTCAAGAACACTTTCCTTCTTAATAAAACAGAACAAAAATTTAAGCCCCATTCTGCCTACAGATACTCCTACTCAATGTCCCAAGATGTGTTTGAGTCTGAAAGGCAAATTCAGCTTTATTCCTATTAATTAAGTGGCAGTATCTCACCCAATTCCCTATCATCACCTCATTCTTGCCTTCCGATGCCAAAGTCTAATTTAAAAAAAATGAACAAGTTTATTAAAATGTTCTTAAGATTATGATGGATTATAAGAATGATAAAGTTTGCAGAATGATAGCCATTTTTGAGTGAGAGAAGCCCTTTGTGGTCTAAGGCTCTATTAATACGATGAGAAAAAGCGGCCCCTAAATGACAAGTAAATTCTCCAGATTGAACAGCTAGGGAGGGGCGGAGCCGGAACTTGAATCTAACTCTCAGGCCAGTTTACTATTGGCCTTCACCAACTCCCACTCTTAGAAGTGTCTAAATCACCGCTTTTAATAAATCAGGTGCAACAGGGATAGACTATAGGGTGACTTCAGGGGAAAATAAGTCAACTCTTTCAAGGAACATCAATGAGTAACTGTGTTATTCACTTTTCAGTATCTATGGCTATGGAAGGGGTGTGGGGAGTTTCTCAATGCCCTTCTTTCTCTCATTCCCACATTTCCTCAATGACCATGTAGCTCATTTATGCCACATAATTCTACCTGAGGATGGTCTTAAGTTTTGTTTCTGAGGCTGACAGTATTACCTAGTTCTCGAGTTCTGTAGTATTCATTCTTTCCAACGATCATCAAAGGGACTAATTTCTGGATTCTTCACTTACTGTTACTTCTATTCTTTTTTTTCTTCTCAGACACCATTCAACTTGGCCTAGGTCCTGTGTCACTAGAACTTGTAAGCCTCTAATAGTTCTGACAGCGTGCTTCAGCTATTCAAACATAAAATTATTTTTAACAGCTAATTATTCCATAGCACCTGAATCTAATACTACCGACTCTTACAGCACCACAATCTGTCAACCCTTCTCCCCTAGACGATATTACTTGAAAGCAAAAACCTGACCTATTCACTGTTTTCCATTCATTTATTTATTCAACAGATATTTATTGGCAATATATCACACTATATTGGCAGGCGTGGCGCTAGGTGCTGGCTTGATGAACGAGATGGATGTGTTCTTATGTGGTGGAGTTTAAAAAGTCAGCAGACAAAAATTACAGTTTTAATAGAGCCTGGCACATAGCAGGCGCAATAAGTGTTGCTTAAACTCTTGACAACATATCAAGCAATATAGAAAGTACCCCAAGTTACTAACAAAATACTTACATAATATAGATTGTTTAATCATATTTGTTATGTTAGTGATAATGTTCTGTCCTATCACACTGTAGCACTGGGTCACTTAAGAAACAACTTGCTCACAAATTAAAATGGACAAAAACAAACTGACCCAATCTCATTTGTATCTAATTACACAGCTATTTTGTCCTTAGATATTGAAAAGGCATTACATTTTATTTTACAGCTATCCACTCATGCATCCCTCAGATGTTCATGAAATACCTACTAAGTGCCAGGTATTATTCTAGGCATAGGAGATAATACATTCATAAGCCAAGGCTCCTATCCTCAGTGAGTTCACGTTTAACTATATTTATCAAAATTATCCAAATATACCTAAAAGAGTGATAGTTTAGCTTACTTAACTTTGAAGGTCAATTAGCATGTGCCGATATCATAAATAATATATTTACTTACCGTTACCATCAGACAACACAGTATGTGATCACCAGAAAATTTATGAGAGTTTCGACATGCATGTGAATTTCTTTATCTTCAAGGTCTTAAGATTCCCCCAGTATCTTATTCTTTATAATATCAAAATTTGAAGGATATTATAATAAGATGCATAAAAGAGCATGCCGGTGAATGGGACTGTTATGTAAGGTCTTGGAGCTTTAGATCATGTCTAGGTGTTTGGTACACCAACTGGTTATCAGCACTTTGCACTGATACCTCTAGAGGTACTGAAGGGTACCTCTATATAGAGGAGCGGGAGAAGGCCACCTTCCTTATGCAATTGCACAAAAGCTAACCCAGCTTCCTCTATTGAGGAATGTTGGGTTTTGTGCCATGTAGAGGTGAGAAGATCGTCTCCCCTTGGACTTTGATGACATAGTGGTATGGATGTGATTGTGGGTACAGTACACACCATCAGCAGGAGGAAGAATGGGGATAATCAGGAATTATGATATAAGGGGAGGATGAAAAGCTTAATGCTATCCTATGACGTTAAAAAAAATGGACAGTTTGGTATTTGAGAAGGCTACTCTACAGTATTTGGTCTTCAATATTATTTATGAAACTGTCTTTGACCAAAAGAATCTGAATCTTCCTCAGCCAAAATACTCCCAAAATTCTAGTACATTTAGAGAAGGCAACTAGAGTAATAACAGCTATAAATGATTCCATGACAAAAAGAGAATGTCTAAAAATGTATAATTAACAAAATCATGGTATTATATCTATATGAAGTTTTATAAAAAGTATTATTCAGTGTTTAGAATGATTTACATCAAATATTCCCATACAATAGAATATTTTTCATGTCACATTACTCTCGAAAACTAATTAAAACCTTGCTCTTTTTTTATCGAGGTAACATTAGTTGGTAACATTATATAATTTTCACGTGTACAACACTATGTTTGCACTTCTGTATACACTACAGCATGCTCACCGCCAAAAGTCTAGTTTTCTATCTGTCACCATACAATTGACCCCCTTTACCCATTTTGCCCTCCCCTCAACCTCCTTTTCCCTCTGGTAACCACCAATCTGTTCTCTGAATCTATGTAAAACCTTGTTTTGGGGGGCTATAGGTTAAACTTAGATTAAATTTCATTAAATTTCATTAATGAAATCTCATTCTCTAGATTGAATTTGAATTTTAAAAAACTGCTTTAATTGCTTTCTTTTCCTTTTCTGTAAAGCAAGCTATGTTAGTACAAGTTAGAATGGTGCATATAGTATTCTTTTCTTTTGCTATAGCCCCATTTAAAAACTTGCTTCATTTCATGCTACAAGCGCTATGACCACTCACCTTAGGTCCTAAAAGGTCAGGAGCTCCTTCCCTAATACCTGTGAGCATCCCTCAGGCCTTGCACAGTGTCCCTAGTTGGCATAAAGCGCGTGTTTATTGCTTTTGTTGCTGATGAGAACGATGAGAGGACAGCTGCCTGACACATCTGTCTCACACGGATCATTCAAGGAGTTCAGACACCTCAGGAACTGACAACACCTTCAATTATCTTCTTGTTCTGACAAGACTGACATTTCCCGATGGTCCTCCAAAGAAAGCCACATAACTGCCAACAACCAGGACGACTACTGAAAAGCTCACTTCCCCCTGCCCAGGACTGCTACCTTTTCCTAGTGCAACTAAAGTGGGCTCAGAACCCCACCTTCTACTGCGGGGGGTGCATAAATTCAGGGTTTCTCCATAGTCACAGGGAACACAACATGGGAGAAATGATGTTCCAGTGGGACACATCCTGAATCCTAACATGTAAATTCTATCACAAACAAACAATCCTGTAACCTAACATGTAAAGAACAAACAATCCTGTATCCTAACATGTAAATTCTACCACAACCATCCCAGCAAGCCCAGGATTCCCACGGAAAGAGACAAAGGAAGGCCGCCATTGATCACACCCGGGTCATTTTCTTTGAAGGTACGATCCATTCTTCTTTAATCAAAAACTGTAATTTGGTTCAGAATTGCAAACAGTAACATATTTTATCTACAGGATTAATATTTTAAGCTAATATACCATTTTGATTGAAAGAAAATTAACTTGAAATGATGTTAGCTTGTAGCCAATAACTCCAGCAGATGTGTATTTGGCATTTTAAAAGGTCTTCTTTACCCTGAAGCAATGTAATCTATGGAAAAACACACTGAAACTGGAGCCAGAAAACCCAGGTTTTAGCTTCTTATATGGGTTCAGACTTGTGTCAACTCTTTGGGTTCACACTTCTCATCTCTAGAATGAGAAAGTCTTTCTGCAAAACTGAATAATCCTTTAAGTCCTTTGGGTTCTAATGTGGAAATACTTACCAGTATGCCTGTAATTCATTTATTTAAAGTGTAATGGAAATTCTGTATACTGTATTCTTATTCATGATCTAATCCCGAGTTACTTCTGCCTTTTCATACCCGGTGGCTAATTAGGTACAGCATGAAAGGCACTTTTATCTGGAAACGTCCTTTTTTTTTTTTTCCCCCTTCAAAAGTTAACTTGCTTGTAATACCTGGAAAAAAAACAAAAAACAACCCTAACCTGTATAACCACTTTCTAGGGATCAACTAGACACTTTTCAAGTCATTATACCTTTGAACCAAAGACATACCACCTAAACTATGTTAACCTGTGTTTGCAATGTAATATTTGAAATTCTCCAGCAATTTCGTTTCTGAGCATAATAAAATACCATGGGTGATATTATCAAATGACCCACATTTAAGTTGTGGGAAATCCCAAACTTCTATAACATGTATCTTCTTCATTGTTCAGATTTTATCAATTAATTTTTCAAGATCAGTTATATGGAGATTCCCTAGGTAAGACATCCCATCATGGGTGAACCACACTAAAACCCCACAATCCTAAAGCAAGCTTAGAGCCACAGAGCTATAGGCAAGTTTAGTTTATGTTAGAATAAGCAATTTACCAGTTTTGTGACTGTCCTAAAGGAAATACAAGGACTTTTGAGATCACAGACTCATATAACTTAATACTAGGGAGATTAATATATTCAAACTCTTAATTTTTTACAAGGAAAATGGGTTCCAGAGAAATCAAGTGATTTGCCCAAGGAATTACTCAGATAATTAGTAGCAGACTTTGAGCTAGAAATCAGGTTTCTTCATTCCCAGTCCAAAGCTCCAAACTGTGCTCTATCTCATTAAAATGATGCAATAAAACGTTCAAGTAAATTGTTCTAATCAGTTTTTCTTAATGCCAACAATCATGTTAGAAGTCTATCAGCACAAAAGCATTTGTACTATGTGAGTCACTTAATTTGGAGGATTCACCCCTGGGAATGCCATAGTTGATCACAGAGTTTGGAGACAGTACTTTTTACAAAGGAAGTGCTCAATAACAACTTGGTAATTAAAAATTGGTGATATCTGATCAATCAATTCAGGAATCCATTCTGCTGACAAATGTCCTTTTGCCTCATGCTTAGCCTTCATGGGTCATCCTAGCAGGCTGGGGTTCTTCTGGTACAAATAGTGCTTTCTACTGACATAGCTCCTCTAACGAAAATAATAAAATTACTGTGTGAAAATTTCTACTGTGAGGTATTCATACTGTAATTTTTAAATAGTACCTTAAAGCTGTACTGTGTTTTCATCTATATTGAAATTCGCAATGATGCTGGGAGGTCCTTTAAAGCAAAACAAGAAAATAACAGCAGCTCTTGAATAGAGCTTCGATGTGGAACCTGGTAATGGTTTTCGGCTATAGAGTTAATCTTTATTTTTCTATCAATTCTCTAATGGCTATCATAAATAAAATGGTTCTATTATTGCTAAGTGAACTTCTTAAATTCCTACTTGTTTTTGAAGATTCCATACCCTACTTATATACCGTTTCTTTGTGAAACATACTTATGCTCGTAAAACATATTTAAGAGCAACAGGGGTGTCAGCTGATGACTGTTATTATTTTGTTAAACAAGTTGTCATGTGTAAGATTTAAATTTTTGATGATAAGAATTCATAATATTATAATTTTGAAAGCCCACTCTGCTCCAGGCACTGATTTATTTAAGTCATCTTTAATTCTCACAACCACTCTTTTAGATGAGAAAACAGAGGCTTGGAGAGATAAAGTGACATGCCCAAAGCAAAAACGCTTGTAAAGTGACAGAGTTTGAATTCAATCGCTGTTTGACTCTTTACAACATGTTGACTAAAGACAAATAGACAAAGCTTTACAGACAAAACCCACTGTCAGATGTTTTTGAAAGATACTAAATTGTTTTCTAGTCTTTTCACCTTTCTTCCTCAATGGAAACATTTTATTTTAATTTTCCTTAAACGACAGAAAACGCTGTTGCTTTTCTATATGAAAACTTTTTTTTTTTTAACTACCTTTTATTTTTACAGAACCAATCCACATTCATTGTTGAAAATTTAAAAACACAGACTGGTAAAAATAAAATCATTGTACTTCTACTACTCAGAGATTATCACTATTGAACTCTTAGGGTTCATCTAACTGGATCTTCTTCTGGGCATATGTATGATCATAAGTAAATATATGTGTACACATATGTACCTATACACATAGTATTTGTGCTTTTTAGTAAAAATGAGATATGGTACTTAGTGGTGGTAACCTGCTTTTTAAAGTCTGTAGTCTCCATCTTTCCATTTTAGTAAAGTTTCATTTCAAACAATACCCAGTCCATATTTAAATTTCCCCAGTTGACCCCAAATGTTCTTTATAACTGGTTTGTTCCAAACCTGAATCTCACCCAAGATGTTGATATCCGCTTGGTTGTATGTCCCTTATGTCTTTTAAAATCTAGTATAGCCATCCTCCCCCACCCCTGGCTTGCCTTAATTTTAAGGCCACTGACTAACTGAAAAGATCAGACCAGTTTATCACGTAGAATGTCTCACCCTCTGGATTTGTCTGACTGTTTTCTTGTGGGATCATTTAGCTTGCTTCTCTATCCCCATGTTTCCCACAAGCTGGATGGTATATCTAAGGGTGTGTGGATTCAGGTGAAACATTTTCTATTTTAAGGTAACATAGGTGAGGTTCTATGCTTCCTATTCCATCACATCAGAGACATGGTCTATGACTGACCGTTAGTGATGCTAAGATCAATTATTAATTTAGAATGATGATAATATAGTAGGGTTACTTTTTTCTTCTTACACCTAGAAAGTAAGCTGTGTGCTGTTACTATGTAATTATAAGGATATTCAGTTTCACCAATCATTTACCTAAAGGTTATAACACACTTAATAATCTTTGCCTGAATCAATGCTTTGAGTTTATGAAATGAAGTTTTTCTAATTCTATCACTCCTCCTACATTTATTAGCTGGCATTTTTCTATGAGGTAGAGCTTTTTGTTGAGAACTAAAGCAATGCGGATACCCTGAAATATAGTTCCTATTGCAAAGGAAGAATAAATGTTTAATTTGTTCTCTGTTATTAAAAAGGTAGATATCTTCAATACCAGAATTTCTTGGTTAGGCATACCTGTTTCTTCTGTTCACTGGATGCTCATATCATAAAATACTGACATATCTAAGTTTCTTTTCTTCAATTATTTTTAGAGAATTTTATTTTAGCTACACTTTTCTCTGTTATCTTTGGTCCTATGACAGTTACAACCAAGACATCCAGCCCCTGGTTCTTCAGATCTCTAATCCTTTTTCTTTTTATTGCATATAGAAAACCACTTATCAACCCCTAATAATGTAATTAAGGCTTCAGTTTCACCTAACAATTTCCATTAATAGTGATTTTCAGTTTTTAGCAAGTGGTTATTCCTAATGTACAGGGAATAAGTAGAATACAAAGTTAACTGGTTCCTCCATAGTTATGTTGTGTGTCAGCATAGCTCTAGGAAGGGAGTCTAAGATTCCTGACAGGTTTGTGGACTAATTAAACCACATTCCAACCACCTAGTTTGTTCTCTGCACTCCAAGGGTGGTTTTCTTCAGATACACTAAGCTCTAGGAAGTAAGATGCTACGTTTTTATATTTACAAACATGAGCTCCATTTTAATAAACTTTTCATTTTTAAACATTCAGAAACATCTTATTGAACACAAAGGGAAGGAGAGAAAGACTAAAATATGAAGACAGACAAGAAACCACTTTTTCAATTCTAAAATAAGTATACCCTCCCCCAATCAAAATAAAACTTGAGTCTTAACTCAGTCTTCCTTCTAATTATGTCTTTATTTATCTATTGCACACACTCAGATGAAGAGCACAAAATGCCTAAAGTCCTCTGGGCAAGTTGACAAATATCTTACACACTGAAATGAGAAGTGGGAAGAAGATTGCTTAATTGTTACTTGGGAATCCAAGGAGGTGGACAAGCCAAAATCTTTACGGGGATCCAAAGAGTACAACTGCTTCCTTAGGCAGCAGAAGAAAACAATGGGCCAGATTCTTCTTCTCTGTAATTTAATAGGATGATTCCATTGTTTCTTTCATGTACTGCCTGAAGGGGATGTGTACTGCTATCTATGGGAGAGCTTCCATAAGAGAGTTATTACAGAGGATGAGAACATAGCCCCTGGGAGATTAATGAATGATAACCACATTCAGTCTCCTACAGAGCTTTCAGATAAACATTTTGGGAATTGTGCACCCTATGCATTGAGGTCAGGAAGTTTTAGTGATCAAGAATTACTGAGACAAGCAATATGCCAAGCTGATTAGAGGAGCTTTGAAAAGATCATTTGGAAGGGGGGATAAATAAGGGATTGAGAAACGGTATGGTATTCATAGATAATAGAAATGTGAACATGAGATTGTCATTTCTGCAGGAAGTCTTAAAGAACATTTAACCTAAACGCTTTTCATTTATGGTGGGAGAAACCAAGGTACAGACAGGTTAAGTGACTTGCCCAAGGCCTTGCCCAAGATAACACAGAGTTAGTGACAAAGTCAAAGCTAGAATCCCTGATATCCTAATTACTGAACCCCCTCTCTAATTCCACTAAACCAATATATTTTCAACTGGTCTCCTTACTCTGGGGAGGGATATCCATAGATGTATAGTCTTAAGAAGTCCTAGAAGAAAAGCTTTATAAAAGCTTTTTAAAAACAACTTTATTGAGGTATATTTTATATATCATAAAGTTCATTTCAAGTGTACAATAAATTTTAGTAAATTTACTGAGTTTTGCAACCATCACCATAAATCAGTTTTAGAACATTTTCATCACCTAATAAGATCTCTCATGCTGATTTACAATCAATCCCAGTTCCCACCTCCCCCAGGCAGCCACTAATCTACTTTCTACCTTTATAGATTTGCTTTCATTGGGTATTTTGTATAAATGGAATCATACAATACATGATCTCTTCTGTATGGATTTTTCACTTAGCATAATGTTTTTGATCCATTTGTAGCATGTTATCTGTGGTAACTTCCTTCTTATTGCTGAATAATCGAGGCCAGGCTGTGTATGAGTATACCATATTTTGTCTATCCATTCAGTTAATGGACATTTAAATTGTTTCAATTTTTTGATTAAAAGTTTTTAATCCTACATTTTCAATTTTTCTTTCATTTTAATGACAGAAAATTTGTAAAAATTCATATTTTAGATTATCTGGATGACTTTTTTTAACTGAATACTTACTATCAGTTCAGTGCCACAGTTTGTATTTACGATTTCATTGGTTCCCAGTACTACTACTTTAGTTGTCCAGGATTAAGGACGGAAGGACAAAGGTAGACTTTTAATATGTAAGTGATTCACTGGAGTTAAGTGAAGGCCAAATGAGACCTATTAATACTGTAGGAAGGGCTGTTTCACAGAAGAGTTCAACAAGAGAAAAGTAGAGGGAGAACTTAATCATACACACAGCATTGAGAAGCACAGGGTGTACAACCCCCAAAAGCATGTGTTATAGCAGTCATTTCCATTTTGGACTGTTAATTTGAATGTTAAGGGTTTTTAAACATGTTATTTAATTTGTTTTGGTTGCATATAAGAGCTATAGGCATAAACAATTTATAATTAATTTTGAGCAAATTTCAGTTACATTATAATAAAAATTATGTGAACACTGAGAATCATAAGAAATTTTTTTCCTTAAAAGAAGTCTGTGCTTTACTCAAGTAGTAATAAGATACAGCTATATAAAATAACTGAACCAAACTTTAAAGCGTTTCTAAGCCTCTCATTTTATAAATAAAGAAAAAAGAGGTGACAGGACTTACGCAAAATTATACAGCTAGTTAGTGAAAGAGCTGGATCTAAAATACAGGCTTTTCACTGCCATTGCTACAAAACATTTATTACAGGTAGTATATTGTTAATCTCATTGAGCCTTTAGTCATTTTATAAATAAGACATCTACTGAGATTGAGACATGAAACAGATTCATTTTTTATATCATATTTTTCTACTGATGATGGAGTAATGATTATAATCGAAACCTTTAATTTAGGATCTAAGATCTGGTATTCATACAGTTGGCATAAGGGAGAAGGAAAAGATGTTTAGCTAAATTCAAGAGTCAAGAGGCAGAATAGTGTAATTGGAAAAAAACAGAAGACCAGGGTTCAACCTTCAGTTCTGCCCCTAACTCCATTTATGAACTTAGCAAGTCACAATGGCTCTGGTCTTTTTTTTTTTTTTTTTTTTTACCTCCCCATATCCTCAAGTCTGTTCTCCAGTAGGTCTCTGTCTTTATTCCTGTTTTACCCCTAGGTTCTTCATAACATTTTTTTTTTCTTAAATTCCATATATATGTGTTAGCATACGGTATTTGTCCTTCTCTTTCTGACTTACTTCACTCTGTATGACAGACTCTAGATCTATCCACCTCATTACAAATAGCTCAATTTCGTTTCTTTTTATGGCTGAGTAATATTCCATTGTATATATGTGCCACATCTTCTTTATCCATTCATCCGACGGCGGGCACTTAGGTTGTTTCCATCTCCGGGCTATTGTAAATAGAGCTGCAATGAACATTTTGGTACATGACTCTTTCTGAATTCTGGTTTCCTCAGGGTATATACCTAGTAGTGGGATTGCTGGGTCATATGGTAGTTCTATTTGTAGTTTTTTAAGGAACCTCCATACTGTTCTCCATAGTGGCTGAACCAATTCACATTCCCACCAGCAGTGCAAGAGTGTTCCCTTTTCTCCACACCCTCTCCAGCATTTATTGTTTCTAGATTTTTTGATGATGGCCATTCTGACTGGTGTGAGATGATATCTCATTGTAGTTTTGATTTGCATTTCTCTAATGATTAATTGGCTCTGGTCTTAATTCCCCATTTATAAAGTTGAGACAAGGAAAGGAGAGTAGATTAGGTGACTTCTAACATTTTATTGTAACTCTTCCATTCAATGTATTTTAAGGGTTAAGAGCTTACCTATTGTAAACTCTTGTCCCTAATCAGAATCATGCCTAACCGATTATTAACAAGTTAATGGTATTATTGCTACCATCTGCCCATAAACCCACCCACTCACTCACCTTACTGTTCACTATTTCCTAACACATATCTTAAGTTCTATTCAAAAGGATGTATCTACTCACTCTTATGTACCTGTGGTATACAGTAGGTGCTCAATAAATGTTGAGCAGCTTTATTAAAGTGCAAATGAATGTGTATATTCCTATTTTCTGTCATCCACCAGGACTTGTTTCTGGCTTCCTGATCTTATGTATGATGCAACACTTAATGATATGTTTTTCTTGATAGGTGCAAAGTAAATGCTGTTTGAATGCCAATTCATTAGTTCTTACCCCTAATAACTCATTATGCACAGAGTCAAGACCACATAATTTACAGCTGAGTTGTTTCACATGTTTGTTTTATTCCTCCAGGTATTCTGTTAAGTCCTTTGAAAACATTAAGAGGGTATGCCTTTTATTTCATTTATTCTTCTTAATATAGCATTAGAGGTTCAAGACTTGATTGACTGTTAATTCCAAACAGATAGTACACTGTCTTTTCAAAGGCCTTCAGGAAAGTTCCCTACCCCAAACTCATACGTCCCCAAGAAGCTCAGCCCCCTTGTTTTACTTTCAGAAGAGGTTCTAAGAAAGATGGTTATAATTCTTTGAATATTGCCCCTCTACAAACCTAGAGGCCATTCTTCAAACACAACACTCCTCTTCCTTACTTTCTTTTCCCAGCTGAAGAATCAGTTTCTCATAATTAGTTCTTTAGACCTGATTCTGTTTTGGAGGACTTAAAAGTTCTAGTATCATTAATTTCTCAAGTTGTACACAGAGTCTTGGACTATGAAGGAGCCCAGGGTTCTAATCAAGGCTCTACTACTTACCAATGTCTTTGGGCAAATCACTGAGCACTTCTGAACTTCAATTTCCCCGTATGTAAAAGAGGAAGTAATATCTGCCTTGCCTTACAGGGGTATTATTAGGATTAAATATGTTACTATATAAAAGAACTTTACACGTTTTAAAGCTCTATGTAAACGTGAGATGTTATTTTCCTATTGTTACCAGAATACTAAAAGCACTTTCCGTAAGGTTATAATTTAAGACCTTCACTGAATAAACATTTTAAAATATATATGTGTAAGAAAGTTGAAAGGAACTATGCTTTAGTGTTAACATTAGTTACTTCAGGGTGACAGGATTATGAGTACTTATTTTTTGCTTTATATTTTTCTGCATCTTTTTCAATAGTAGCTATTACTCTTAGAATTTAAAAAGTTATTTTAAGTCAAATAATGACACTGTGCAACAATTGAGTATTAAAAAAATAGCTGTCAAATCCTGAGGACTCTTTAAAAGAGAATATCAAAAGCAAGCCTTTTATAGTTGATACAATTAAATTTCTAAGTAGATTATTAAGGTAAATGGCAGAAATGTTTAGCTAAGCTTTTCAAAGAAGATGAAAGTTATCAAGAATAATGTGTTTCTATTTTTCTAAAGGACTATTATCTTCCATCTATTTTTTCCTTTGAAGTCTTCCTACTAGCTACCAGTTTCACTACTCCTCAAAGAATGTCAAGAGATGAGAGACTCAACTTGGAAAACCTCAGACAGGAAGTCTAACGTTGTTGGTGTTGCATAAAAGATACCACAAGCTCCTGACCTGGTTCTTGTCCTCTGCCTTTCCACGCTCCCTAAGAGCAACCAGCATTAATCTGGTGGATCTTGTGATGTTCAGAATGTGTTCACAAATCAATTCCTAGCTCAGCTTTCACCTTCTTTACTGAGAATGCTGATCAGCAACCTTTTGGTTTCAGCACTGCCTCAACCTGGAGACCACTGACCCTTTAATTCGTTCTCATCATTCCCACTCCTTAGCCTTCCTGATTAGTGTCTCAGGGATTCAATAAAATGACCATATATTTAATTGCCCAAACTGGAGCACTCTGAAGAATGAAACAGGGCAAAAGGCATAAACTGAGACTGTCACTACGACACTGTCACTAGGCCACTACGACATATAATCACTTTAAAATTAAGCAAAGTGAGGAGATTTAAAGAGAGGAGAGAGGTTTCATGATGTCTTTGGTCCTGACAACTAAAAACTAGGTCGATGCTGCCATAGTTTTTTTTTCACACTGTCTTCCACTTCCAATGGTTGCTAGCTCTTAAATGTAGGAATTATATTCACACTTCTATTGGAAATTTATAATTAAATGTGAAGTAAATTTTCTTTGTTTCTTTCTTCTTCTTCTTTTTTCGTGTTAAAGGTTCACATAGGGCAGTTGTTTTGCAAAGGAGGGTGGGAATTGCAAAGGTTTTGCCCCAGGCTGTCTTGCATTAAGAACTGTTGCATCTGGCCACTTTTCAAGCAACCAGATGTGAAGTAAGTAATGCCCATTTGGCTTACAAATCTCATTTTAATATCTTTCAACATAAATAACAATAACAGTAGTCAATATATTTATTTCAAGGTTCCCAAGAGATGGACAGACATTACCCACGTAGGAACCACACTCTAGAAAAGCTAGAGGAAACAATGATACTATTCAAGATAATTTTTAAATGCTCAAAAAAGCTTACTTCAATGAAGATAGTAAAATAAAGTTTGGTTTGATGGCTACAATTAACCAAAGCACCATAAGTGGCAAAGACCAGAATAACTCAATTCAGTAAATTCTTAACACTTGGGAAATCTTAATCATAAGATTTAGCTATTGCAATTACTGTATTTGGGGGTTCTTACTAAGTTTGCCAAGGTTCCATAAACATGACCTAAGGCAACACAGGCTTGGATGGTACCAGTCCTAACATACACTTTGGAGAACATACAAAGTTCTAATATAGATTAAAAAAATCTCAATATCACGTTCCTAACAACAAATCCTTTATATCAATCTGAAACTGCAAGTGAATGGATTAAGCTACCTTGAAAGAAAATTACCAGTAATTTCTATTACTCCCAGTTTTTCAGTGTGAGGGCCCATTAATCTGATGGGCCTTGTGACCCATCAGATAAGGCAGTCTGAGGACAGTTCATTTACATCCACAGTTGTGAATAAGACTAAGATTTGGGAATACCCAAAATAAAGGAGGAACAGTTTAGAACTACGCATAGAGCAAATGAAGATGTTAAACTGTGAAGAGCAATATGGTAGGACAAGGGAGATAAAAGTAAATCAAGTGAACAGTTAAAGTAAATGTTGGGACACGAAGGACCTACTGGAGGAATTCAGGATAGGGTGACTTTTCACCACAAAGTATAATAAATATATAAGGCTTGTATAGTCTTTTAAAGTGCCCAAAGCATTTTTCCATATATTATGTATTTAATCTTGAGAGGTAGGAATTATTTCCATTTTACTGAAAACTGAGGCTCAAGGCAGCTATGTGACTTGGCCAAGGCCAGTTGACCAGGAAGTAAAATCTGAACTTAAAAAATTTAATACAAATCAACAAACATTTGTTGAGTGAACCCAGTCAAAAACTTTGCTATTTACAAGACACTGTGGGAAATACAGAGAAGTCTCAGCCTGCCCTTAAGGAATTCATATCTTGTTGGAGAAACAAGCAGCAAACAGGTGAAAAGTTAACTAATGATTCATGATGTGAATAAGAATTCCAGCCAATGACAGAGGAGGTGTCACAAGGTAGCACCTGGTGATTTGCCAAATACATGGAAAAATGACTCAATTTCACAGGGACTCAGAAGAGAGTATCAAGATGGGATGGTTCATGGAAGAAATGGGATTTCAGCTATGGCTTATACATGAGCAAGATGTAGATAAGACGAGAGCATGCCTCCTGAAAAATAGCGACCATGTATCTATAGCCTATAAAGCTATGGATATATCTATTCATAGCTATGTCAGAGAACCACAATTATTGTATGGATAAAGATTATTTTTGTCTGACCCACTGACGAATGGACTAATGATGCATGAATGAACACCTGGACAGGAAGTGAGGAGCATTCTAGACAAGGGGAAAGAGCAGAAGTCTGTCTGGGAGAGAGTGAATGCAAACATTATCGTGCTGTACAGGAGTATGGTAAGTGGCTTATCCAAGGTTACATAGTTAGAGGATGTGGCAGGAGCTAGAATATAGGTCTCCTGACTTCCAGGGAGGAGTAGAGGTGTAAATGGAAAGAATACTCACTTTAAAATGAGATAAACTTCAATTAGAATCCCAGTATCACCACGTACCGGGGTGTAACATTGGGCAAAGTACTTACTTCTTTAAGTCTCAGTGGCCTCATTTGTAAAACAGAATTGTCGTGAGGATTGAAAGAAATAATGTATGCAAAGCACTTAGAACTGCTTGGCACACAGTAACCACAGATATTAGTTTCCTTCTCCCCAGACCACATTTTAAAGGGTATTTTACTTTATTAAAAGATTCACTTTGGTATTATTACCATTGGAAAGATCCGCTGGGCAGCTGCCTCATGATTCAGTTTACGCGAACCTGATATAGATGTAACTTTTCACATTGCTCTTTACTGCCCGCATATGCATATCTGTAATGTCAGCAGAATGACTCTGAAATAGCTGCATTACGCATGGGGCCAGTGATCAAAGAGTACACATGTTGATGAAATTAACAACGCTGAGGAATGTACTGATATACCTGGTTCTACTAGGTTAGAATTATATAATTAAACATCCACATAAAAATAAATGCAATATAATTTTCATCAACTATCAAAAGCTCTTGATGTACTGAAAGTTGTTCGTATACCTTTAGAAAAAATGGACAAATGCTAAGAAAAAAAAAGGCAGTTAAAAAATGACTTGTTTTTAAAAGCAGCTTCCAGAGCATTTCTGGAGATAATCTTCAATATTTTCTATATCTTCGGTAAAATATTATTTGCTATTCAAAATGAAACTAACACATTAAGAGTTCCTGAATCATCAATTCAGAGTTACCTAAATTCTATTTAAATTTTATTTCATCCTACAATAATTACCAAGACAGAAAAATGGCTTACTGTGTTTAAGAAGGATTTTACATAACCAGAAATGAAAAGGGGTTTCTGGTTGACTGAGTTGACCAGAAACTCAATTTACCGAGAACAATGTACATCCCAGTTCATCAACATTTCACATGCCTACCTTCTGGAAAAAGAATTGGAAAAATGTTTAACTTGACAATTAGTAGCATAAAACTATCTCAGCATGTAAGGTAGGTAGATACTCTGTGGAACTAATCATTTGACTTTTCCATCAGAGAGCAGACCCCTGGGTCCTGGCCCTTCTTCCACTGTTTCTCTTCTTTTTGGCTCCTGAGATACCAAAGGTCCTACCAAGAAAACTGGCTCTCCCTCAAGGCTCTTCATTCTTCCAACTCTCTACACTCTCCCCTCAGCAATCTCATTACAGAAGGCTTCAAAGATCAAGGATATACTGAGACTAAATCTCTATCTCTGTCCTTGTGGCCTCTTGTGTGCCTCAGGCCTATGTACAAATATCTATTTGATATGTCCATTGAAATATGTCACAGGCAACTCAAACTCAACAGGTCCAAGACTGCATCTATCACCTATCCCCAGAACTGGTCTTCTTCAGTGAGCCTTACCTTCGTAACTGGCCCCACCAGTCTCCCAGCTGATCATATGCCAAATCACGAAAGAGAGTCACGACGGCCTGTTCTTACACCCACATCCGGTCGGTTACCACGTCCTTCTGATTCTACCTGGTAAGTACATTCAACCACTTCTCTCAGCCCTCTCTGCTATCAATCGCAGTCCAAACTACTCTCACCTCCTTCACACATCACTTTCCACTTGGTCTCCCTAAATCGGCTCTTATCTCCTCTCCAATCAATTCTGCAACTTTAGCCAGAGTGACCTCTTAAAGTTCAAATCAGATTATGTCACTCCGCTGTTTAAAATCTATATTGACTCCTGACTGTCTGAAATCCAAGCCGCTTTGAATAATCCCTGTTTACCTCTGAAGCCTCTTCCCAGTCCTTTTCTACAGTTAAACTATGCTTTTCTCCACTCAGAGCCTTCGCACATAATTTCCTCTATAACATCGTTTTTTCTCTCAGCTGACTCCTTTCTTAAGCTGGCTCCTATTCTCTCTTCGATTATCAGCATAAAAATCACTTCCCCAAACCCTAAGATCAGTTGAAATCACCCTGGAATCATTCCAAACAACTCATTACCCTTTTCTTCCCTCGTAGCACTCATCATTTTAGTTATTACTTGCTCATTGTCTGCCTTCCCCCTACATTATAAACCCAGTGAAGACATGATCCCTGCAGCATCCCCATATGAGCACAACGAACCGGACTAAAGACTCGAGGTTCGGTATTGATTGGTCTTATTAACTTGCTGTGTTATTCTGGGAAGTCAGTTAACTTCTCTAGGCCTCCTTTGTAAAAGGTGAGGAGTTGAATTTGATCAGAGTTTCTTAAGCGTCACTAATGTGTGGGTCCATTTTAAAGGCAGAAAAAAATTTTACAGACCTGCCAAGGTTGTGTCCTCAGACTCCCCAGAGGTCCTCTATCCCCAAGTTGAGAAAACTAATGTAAGAAACCAGGAAAATGTCCTTGAATTGTGAAATCTGGGCTTTATAAAGACCTTTTAGATTACTGTTGATATAACAACGCAATATTTCTTTTTTACTTTCTTTTTTTAAAGCAATGGGATGCTTTGTGTGTCTGTGTTTAATAAATTTATTTATTTATTTATTTATTTATGGCCGTGTTGGGTCTTTGTAGCTGTGCGCAGGCTTTCTCTAGTTGCAGCTGTGCGCAGGCTTTCTCTAGTTGCAGCGAGTGGAGATTACTCTTCGTTGCAATGCGCGGGCTTCTTGTTGCAGTGGCTTCTCTTGCTGCGGAGCACAGGCTCTAGGTGCGTGAGCTTCAGTAGTTGTGGCACACGGGCTCAGCAGTTGTGGCTCTTGGGCTCTAGAGTGCAGGCTCAGTAGTTGTGGCGCATGGGCTTAGTTGCTCCACAGCATGAGGGCTCGAACTCGTGTCCCCTGCATTGGCAGGCAGGTTCATAACCACTGAGCCACCAGGGAAGCCCCCAATGCAATATTTTTAAATTCTGAAATTCTATAAGCCCAAGAATATATTTGTTGATCCCCAAAAATCTGTGGATTCCAGTTTGAGAAAGAGATGGTCTCTTCCAGGTCTAAAATTAAATCATTCTAGGAAAGTAGATGTTTATTTTCCTGAGTACTTCTTAGTGAATCATTCCTTACATGTGGGCTCATTAAACTGCGATTTGGGAGAGAATACAAGGAATTCCATAGCATCAAATCACATAGAAAAATTCTTTCATTTTAAGAGAGACAGATTCTCAGGTACCAATTCTGGCAGCAGGATGAGAAGCATTCAACCTTAATTCCACATATGTGGCAATGAAAGGCAGACATAAAGCATTTCTCTGAGCTCAAATGAAATGATCTTTTTGATTATATAAAGAAGTGTGTAAGAAAATAAAAAGTGAGAGAAGAACAATAAAAAGGCAAAAAGCTAACAGCTCAACTAAAAAATGGGCAAAGGACTTGAATAGACCTTTCTCCAGGGACATACCAATGTCCAGTAAGCACCTGAAAAGATGCTCGACATCATTAGTCATCTGGGAAATGCAAATCAAAACCACAATGAGAGATCACTTCACACCTACTAGGATGGTGATAATAAAAAAAAAGATGGAATGTAACAAGTGTTAGGGAGGATGTGGAAACTGGGACCCTTGTACATTGCTGGTGAGAACGTAAAAAAGTACAGTAGCTGTGGAAACAGTATGGCAGTTCCTCAAAAGGTTAAATGCAAAATTACCATACATGCCAGCAATTCTACACCTAGATATATATACCCCAAATAATTGAAAACAGAGATTCGAAAAGATACTTGAATACTTGAATGGTCACTGCAGCGTTATTCACAATAGCCGAAAGGTGGAAACAACCCAAGCGGCCATTAACAGATTAATGGATAAACAAAATGTGTTATATACATGCAATGGAGTATTATTCAGCCATAAAAACGGAGTTCTTGATACATGTTCTAACATGGATGAACTTTGAAAACACTGTGCTAAGTGAAAAAAGCCATATACCAAAGGACAAATATTGTATGATCCCACATAACTGGAATAGCCAAGTCCATAGGGACAGAAAGTAGAATAGAGAACCATGGGCTGAGGGACGGGTGATGAGGTGTTAATTGTTTAATGGGCAAAGAGTTTCTGTTTGAGGTGATGAAAAAGTTTTGGATATAGACAGGGCTGTTGGTCACACAACACTGTGAATGTAATTAATGTCGCTGAATTGTATACTTAAAATTGGTTAAAATGTCAAAACTTTGTTACATAGATATTTACCATGATAAAAAGTGAAAGAAGATGGGCAGCTTGTCATTTACTGAGTGGACATCTAAGTTGCTAAACTGTTAATGATCTAATAGAGATACGAAATATATGACATATTGTTTTAATAGGAAAATTTGTTCTACAGTCAAGGACCTCAAGAACTATCAGTAAGAAGTGTATGATTAATCCCCTATTCTACCTGCTTCTTTCGGAATTATGGAGGTCTCTGTAACTGGTTTATACCTATCGAGTAGTACAAACTTTAATTCTATGGCTTAAGTTAATTATTAATCATCCTTAGCGATGAATGTTAAAGGCTTCAAGGATAACTGAAAAAAGTTGAACTATAAATCTAAATATTCTGGTTTCCTATTACCCTTTTTATCCCCTTCTAGCAGAGGTGATAATAAATGATTAAGTGGCTATCAGAATCCAGGAGAGAGAGGTTAGAGCACAATTGTTCTCCCCTGTAGGTTCTAAGAGCAGAAAATAATACTATTTATTCCTATTTTTACCTTACAGTGCTTTGCAAGAAACAACAGAGCTTTGCCAGTGCTCTTTAGATGCTAAAGAATTATTATTATTTGTTCAGTTTGTTTGCTTTGTTTTTAAACTTGATGAGTGATTCTGACGGAAGCAAGTGCCATTCTTGGCTGAAGGACCCTGGGATTTTAACACCTCTTTTATGACATGAATATATGTTTCAAAGGACTTTGCCAAATGTAACTCAACTGTACCGTGAACAGTGACCTCTTACTACCTCTTCGGACTTCGGGTCTGAGACCTTTCTCGACAGAGCCAGAAAAGCATGCACGCCAGCTGCCATCTTACGTGCTCTGCTGTGGTCCTTGACCTTCGATTTGGGCTCCTCACTCTGTTAAAAAACTTGCCAAGTAAGTAGAAAGAGAAGTATCTTTAGTTTTTCTCAGGCTGTTTGGAATTAAACCCCTGAGTGCAGAAAGGTGACATCTATTCATAATAAATATTCTGTTCTTCGTGGCTTCCCTTCCCTGACTTCTTACTGAATGCCCAGAGGCCAGGTTCTTGAATTGCCTAAATATAAAGAAAATGCTTGTTTCCTGACGGAGACCTCATCTGCCAAGATTCCACTCAGTCTACTGATTTATAGGTTGTCCTAACTCTCTAAGTCCAGAAGATTGTAGCAGGAGTGGTGACACTGCCTATGTTCAGGCAAACAGAATGGCTAAAATAAAATCAACAGCAGTCCAAAGAGGAAGAAGCAAATTGGGTTAAAACATCCAGTTTCCTTCTCTTTTACCACTTGATTCTTTTCACTCTACCTCTCATATTTCAAATTACAAGATAACCTCTTTCAACACAACTTGTTCGTATATCACAGTAAATTGGTGACTCAAAATAATATGGTGAGAGGGCATATTTTGAAAAAAATAAGCAAATACTTAAAGCTGAACAAACTTTTAAGGAGAAATAAAAATCAATCTTCCTTCATGTTCATGTTTTCATAGGATGGCTGATTCTATAATCTATGCTACTTACTATCTTGACTCAAAACCCAAGATAACCGTAAAGCTTCCACTGATCATTCAATTTTTGGATACTTGGGTATCTTGCCCAATATTTCAGTTTCTATCCAAGAATCAAACAGCCATTTATTAAAGTCAGCATTTTCATGTATCCCATGTACACAAACAGTCTTAATCTCTACCTCAGGGAAAGGGAAGACCAAGGACAATCTGTAGACTTGAAGCTTGGTAATGAAAGAGAGTCAGATATCTTCAGGTCACCAGATCGCTGAAGACAGAGTCTGCTAACAGTGAAATGTCAGCTCTGGTTTTAATTCCTACCAGAGAGATAAGAATCAGTAATTCCCAAAGTAGTACTAAGTAAAACTGATAATATTCTGGAAAGTAGTATAAAGTCTATAAAAGTATGCATTTGGAAAAATATTGCTGCAGTCAATCTTCGCATTGAAATACATTAGCCAGAGATATTTCTGTTGATTTTGTTACAGCTGCAACTTTTCCAATGTACGAAGCATTAAAGTTACAAACTGGCTTGCTGGTTGAGTGGTCTGGAAAAAGTATATTCTGTCTCACTGGACTGCTGTAAATTTAAATCCATTTCTTGTATTTCTCAGCTCATTTTGGCAGCATACTTCTAGCTAAAAGTGTAATAAACTATATTGTCATACTCCAGGTTTTTACAACTCCATCTACCATATTTGGGAGTGTGTGGGGGGAGCAAGAACTCATAAGGAAGTAAAGGGTATTATGGTGACATTTTGTAACCTTTAGCTAGCCAGGGACAACTGAAATCATGTGTTTAAGATGGGAAGCATTACTAACTTGGGATGATTTCTTGTGGCTTTTTTTTTTTTTTTTCTTACACCAGCATCACTAAATTTGCTCAGGAATAGATTTCTGTTTTTCTTTAAATCATTTTCCCTCCGTAATATAAAACATGATTCCTTTTAATAAAGGCAATATTCTTGGTAAAATTTAAACTGAAAAAAGATGGGAAACTAGATTACTAATTAATTTGGAAGTTTCTACAAAAGATAGTCTTGAAAAACGCTAAGACTTCCATTAACTGTCAGTCAAATCACCTAGTTCCCTTTCTACAAAAAACCAACATAGTAACCAAATGAAAAAAACAATTAAAATGATACAGATACATTGAAAAGTGACTATCTTGACATAATTAACACACCCCTGAATTGTCATGGAGGAGAAGGGAGACCAAAGGGGAGAAAAAGCATGGGAAGCCTATATAGTGGCAACACTTTATTTTGTAATTCAACTTTCATTCATTTAATATGTATTTATTGAGTTGTTATTATGTATCAAGCATTATGCTTGATGCTGAGGACATATCAGAGAATAGGATAGAGGTCCTTGCCTTCAAGAGTTTACAGTTGGTAACACAGTGACATTCTAATAACTTTTAATAAGGGGGAAAAGGGATACAGCCAGAAATTTTGAATTGAGGACTTAAAATTCTAAGCATTTCCTTTGTATCTCTAATTTTAGTTATTCCTACAAGTTCCTTTGATATATAAAGCTATATGATTGCCCTCTCTGTGAACAGATCAAGGCTGTCGCATTCCACAATGCTTAGAAAATTAAGTGTTGGAAGGGTCCTTAGAGACCCATTTGTCTTCTCTATCCTAATCTGTCAACGTGTGGGAAAACTGAGGCCAGAAGAGGGGAAGTGACTGACTAAGGTCTCCTATCCACCATGTCTATTTTTATGTGCTTTTTTCCAAGTAAGTTATAACTTTGGAGGTATCATTACAACTAGTGCTTTTAAAAAAATCTATGTTTTAGAAAACAAACTTATGGTTACCAAAGAGCAAAGGCGAGGGTGGGGAGGGATAAATTAGGAGTTTGGGATTAACATATACACACTACTATATACAAAACAGCTAACCAACAAGGACCCACTGTATAGCACAGGGAACTATACTCAGTATTTTGTAATAACCTGTAAGGGAAAAGAATCTGAAAAGGAATATATATATGTATAACTGAATCACTTTGCTGTACACCTGAAACCAACACAACATTGTAAATCAACTACACTTCAATTGAAAATAAAAAACTGGGTTTCCCTGGTGGCGCAGTATTAACCTATCATCTTAAACAGTGATCTCCTCTTTGCAGCTGTTAATGGAATTACTCCTTTTTTCATTCTTCTTGACAGTTCACTGTCATTTTACAATATTTCAGTAAAAAAAAATATGTGAGCTTGGGAGTCAGAAGGATCTCAGTTTAAATTATATTCCTCCTGGCACTGGCAGTATGCCCTTAGACTCGTTATTTCACCTGCTAAACTTCACTTTATTCATCTGTAAAATGGGGGTAATCATAATTCCTACGTGACAGGGTTGCTCTGAGGATGAAATAAGATTGTATATCTGAAGTTGCTCACCCAATGCCCGGTCCATAGGAGGCACTAAGGGTTGTGTTCTTTTCCTCTCCTTCAAGCTCTCCTTGTTTGGCAGCGATGACCCGATCTACTCTTGCCACTCTCTCATCTTCCCCTTTTAAACTTGACCTGTGTGATGCGTCCTGAGAAGCATTCTTCACTCTACGCTCATGACACCCAAAACAACGTGTCTCGTTCTGGCCTCCAAAACGAGGTTCAGTCCCGAATCTTCACCTCTCTCTAGGGCTTACTGAGATACTCCACCTTCACTTCAAATTCAGCAAGTCTGAAATCAACCTCATCTTTCTTCCCCCAAACAGAGTCCCTCTCCCATATCTCTTCCACCTCTCTATACATCAGCCTGGAGTTCATTTTTGACTCTTTTTCTACAGAATATTGTAAAATGCATATTATATCACAGAATTTTCTTACTACTTCCATTTTCCATCATGTTTTGCATCTCTCATTGGTAAATTTAAAAATAACATTTAGGCAAGAATGCTAATAGCATTATGCTTAATTAGCAGACATAAAAGTATATCTGAATCATTTAATGTTAATTACATTATAATTGTAACACTTGCATAATCCTTGCTAGGAACTGTTTTAAGTGCTAGGGACACCCAGAAGATAGTCTCTGTCTTCAAGAAGCTCACTCCAGGGACTTCCCTGGTGGTGCAGTGGTTAGGAATCCGCCTGCCAATGCAGGGGACACGGGTTCGAGCCCTGGTCTGGGAAGATCCCACACACCACAGAGCAACTAAGCCCGTGCACCACAACTACTGAGCCCGCGTGCCACAATTAATGAAGCCCGCGTGCCTAGAGCCTGTGCTCCGCGACAAGAGAAGCCACCGCAATGAGAAGCCCGTGCACCACGAAGAGTAGCCCCCGCTCACCACAACTAGAGAAATGCCACACGCAGCAACGAAGACCCAACACAGCCAAAAATAAATAAATAAAATAGTTTATATTAAAAAAACAAGACTAAATTAAGAGAAAGATTTAAAAGAAAAGAAGAAGCTCACTCCATAAAACTACAAAACCAACAATAATCCAATACGATAATTGGTACATTCCAGGCGTGAACCCAATGCTGTGAGAGGAACACTGATGAGCCATCTGGAGTGGCCGAGCCCTAATATCCATGATGCAAATGGAGGCAGTGAGACCGAGGGGGTAGGTTGAGGTAGACCACGAAGTCTGTAATGCTCCCAGGAAGGGGGGTGAAATGTAAACACAGTGTTTGAGAAAGAACTCTGTCTACTTGGAGGATGAAATGGAAATGGTGCATTGAGTCGGACAGACAATTTGCAATAACTCAGGTGAGGAATAAGGAAAATCTGAACTAAGACAACATCAACGGAAACTAAAAAGTTGGAAAAACAAATTTATGATAGCAGCAATCAGTAGGTTCACACATAAAGATTTTTTTCCCCACTACAGCAGGGAACAGAAGTGTTCAAAGAATTTATTCTCCTTAGACTCTTACTTGCTGTTGCTATTACTATTATTCCAAAGTCTGATGGATGAAAGGATGAGAATAGTCACTCCACATACTGAGAACACAAGTTGGCAACATTGTTAACTTTCACTCATGACTTAGGGTGAAAGTCAAGTCACCTCATCACATTCCAGCCACCACTCATCCCAGTTCTTAAAAGGATGTGAACTTAAAGGAAGTTAGTCTCCTTTGTGGGACTGCTTCCAATAAGCACTTTTTGTGGTGAATGTGGGATAGGGTACAGATCTGTTACATTTCACCCTTTTCATGTAGGTGCATAAAATAAAATTTTAAAAATGAATTAGCACAATGAAAGAGCTTAATGCCTTTCCTGAACAAAGATATTACAGAGATATTGAATAGTTGCAGAGATTCTTTGAACATATGCCATATCACACAGATAAGCATTTTATTTCCTCATTTGGAAAAGATGAAAACTCAAGGCAATGATTATGGTAATATCTTAAAGATATATAGTGCTATAAAAATTTTCTAAGCACTGTATATACTTAATCTTACTTGGTCCTCACAATCAATATCTTAACAGGTAAGGAAATTGAGGTCCAGAATATTAAGCAACTGCCAATTAACAGAAAAGGACAGACTACAACCCAGGTGTCCTGATGTTCAGGGGTCAACTTTCAGGTGTCCTGGAAGCAGCAACTCTCTCTAGAATTAGGGTTCTTCCAAAGTATAACGGGAGGTCAGGGCTGGTAAAATCACTTTCTCTGTTTGTATATAATTATTATAATGCTTCCTAAATAATACTCTTTATAGTTTCAGTGAAAGTAACAAAAAGCATTCTGTGGTTTATTATTCATGCTAGATTTCTCTGGATATTCAAAATGGATTACTAAAAAAAATTAGGTCTCGTCAACTGTACTCATTCTTCAGTGGTTATTTCTGTACACAAAAGTGCTCTCAATTTTATGATGCTATATCTGGAGGAAATTCAACAACACATTGTTAATACTCTACTGCTACAAAATAATTTTAAAGCTCCATGGGAATTTAGATTTGCACAAGTTATTAGGATGTGACCTTTCCCTTAGATTTCTTATTTTAGGATCAACTTAACATGGTATTTCCCCAGTGGGAACTGTTGGACTTCCTTTGCAGATAAGCAAAATAGCAAATCACAAATTATAGTGAGTAAACTTAGGGAAACATATATTTCTGTGATGCAGATGAAACTGAAATCATAAAAGGGGGCCACACGACTTATTCCTTGGGTTTGAGAGGAAAGCCAAGTGGCTTGCTAACAAAAGAAAACAAGTCATGCCGTTATGGTATTTCCCTGAAATTTATACCTAATTGTTTGTCCCAGCTACCAAGTCTTATGACTTTTAAAGATTATTAAAGATGTTTACGTCACTAAATTTCCTATGTCCTGTCTACTGGGAGTATAAAAGGTTAAAAATATCAAGCTTTTAATAATTTAAATGATTTCAGATCACAGGAACTGGACTGAAGGACAAGGAGTTCATAAGTGTGAAGAAAAAAAAAATCAAAACAACAACTAGAATAACACAGAGATCACAGTTGCTTCACATTAAGGTCCATGGAATAATAGTGGCCTCCAATGTTTGAGCTCTTACTATATGATACTATGGCAGAATTTATGCACATTATTGGTAACATATGAGTTACTGAGAGTATCCAAAGAATCGAGCATACTACAGCTAGGACTGCAGAGCTCATTATTGGCAATTTTTTTAAAAAAGGTAAACAAAATCATCAAAGGAGAGATTAGGAAGATGTACACTTTTCCTGCCAAAATCAATAATTTTACACACTGTTAGTTCATGAAAACATTAAAATTAAGAAATTACAAAAAGATTAAAAATTTTTTTTCTCTTATGAGAATGAAAGTGCGGTTATAAATGAAAATCAAGTAATCGCCAAAAGTAATTTTTTGTATCCTCTTCTATCAGACATTTGTACAGTAGGTTTTATTAAAATTACTACTTGAGAACAAACACTGCTTTATTGAAATTATTACTCAAGAGTCTCAAATAATCAACCCCCTCCCCCACCATGCATTCTTCAGTTTAACAAGCTGTTAATATCACAGAAGTTCTTTTAAGCTTAATTTTTAGGAATTAACCCTCTACATTTTATAACAGTGACTCATGTTTTTAAGTAAAGATAGTACTCATTGTGATCAACTTACATGTTTTTCCAGAAGATATTTATTATACAGTTTAGACACAGCTAGGTTTTAAAATATTGCTTTTGAATGAAAAGATAATTTAGAAATCATTTCTCACAATCTGTTAGTTTTATAGACAGTGAGGGTCAGGGATAGAAGTGTATTTACTTTCTCAAATACCACATACACATATTTAAAAATCTATGTATATGTATTAAGAACTGGAAGGCAACTTGTAGAAATTAAAATAGTTTCAATAAGGTTGTTAAGATTATAGATAATTTTTTTGTTTAAAATGTTCTTTATTGTTGTTATTACGTTGCTTATTTGCTATCAAAAAATACAATACACTGCATTGTAGTTAAAAGCTGTCATCTCTATTTCATGTCATTAACTGTAACACTTAACCCCCAGGTGAAAGTTCAGAATAAAAAGGAAAAACAAACACCCATAATCTTTTTTCTATTCATTGTACATTTTAACCATATGATTTTGCATTTTAAAATTTTCTTATCATTGTATCTTTATTCTAAAATTACTATTCACCTCAAATATTTAAACCACAAATTATAAATATTTGATTGAAATAAATCCTTTAACAAAATTGATTTGTATCCTTCTCTCTGGATGTGCTACTTTGTCAAACCTTCATTTTTGCAAGCAGTTATTCCTTTACAACAACTAGCAACATGCAGACTTAAAGGCCATAGGCACCTGCAGCACAGGTTTTAAATTTGATTTGAATCTGGTATAGCCTCAAGAAATAATCTGCAATTTCACTGCAACCAAGTTGGTTTTTTCCTAACCCAAAACATAAACAACACGCCCATCACAATCCAAAAAACCAAAAACTACCCAAAACCCCATATTATGCTAATATCTAAACAACTGGTGAAAACTCCTCACTCTCCACCCTCATTCCGCTGTCAAACACACAGAGCCAGAGCTAAATGATAATAGATTTAAATGAACAGAAATCATTTAAACATATGCTTTGGAAATATGTTTTTGTTCATTTTGCTACTAATATATCCTCAAAGCAATGTGAAATGCCATAAAAATGAATAATGCAGGAGTAATATAGTTGCTCAAACCCTTTAACATAGAAACTCCTCTTAAAGCAATTTATCTGAAGAAAATGATTTTTTAAAAAGTGAAATACGTGCGTGAAGATATTCACTATATGTAACTGTGTAAGAATAAACAGTAATTGTATAATTATAAAAAATTAGAAGCCACCTGAAAACTGGCTTAGTAAATTATGTGCTATCACTAATATGGACTACTGTGTTGCCAATATGACATCTGAAAGCCAGGTAAAAAGGAACAAAGACATGTAATCTAACAGTGAAAGAAGCAGAAATGCTACATATACTGTAACTGTTAGTAATTAAAACATGTATACAGGTCAACCAGAACTGAAACTGAAGTTAGAATAGTAGTTTATGTGTGATTAAGTGTGGTCTTTTTATTTTAAAAGATATTTTCACAGCTGTTCAGTAACAAAAACATCTTAAAAGAATTTAATGTAAAATGAAACAAACCCAAGGGCCCAAATTCAAAGTCATTTATCTGTCCTAGCTCCTAATCTTATTTCTGTTTGTACCACCTCCCCACCTTTAATATTTTAGAACCCTATCTATGTTCCAGTCCTGCAGCCCTGAATTCATACATAGCAGCATAGCTAAGCAGAGAGTTTATTTACAGAGGGCAGGCCTGAACTCTGCATGTGAGCACATACAGAAAACGATAAAGATCGTCGTGTCCTATTAGTAATTTACAGAATTGTGATTTGCTCCACCCAGTACACCTATAATTGAATTCCTCAGCCATAAAATCACTGGGACCAAACAAGTTCAGATATCTTTTATCTAAGCCCTTTTTTTCTCCCTTACCATCAGTTAACATATTTCTTATGGGGCTTTTCTTCCTTTTATAGATTCATTTGTCTTAGTTATAAATTAACCCACAAGCAAGTCTCCCAACCACCCAGCTCTACTCTTTCCTGTGTACCAGGTTCCTTTCTACTTGCACTATTTATGATATAGGGGACATTTCAACTGCCGGTTGGTAAATGATGTCCAGGAAATCATCTCTAGATTTTTTAAAAAGATTCCTCCTAAGGAGAAATGCCCCCAAGCAGAGATTCTCCTCATAGCTGGGCACCCTGGAAAGAAATGGAATGGAACTGCTGAAGACTTCTATTTCTTTTTCACTTCTTAAAATTGTGGTAAAAGATACATTACATAAAAATTGACCATTTTAAGCATTTAAAAATGTACAGTTCTGTGGCATTAAGTACCTTCAGACTGCTGTGCATCCATCACTACCATCCAGAACTTTTTCATCTTCCCAAACTGAAACTACGTTCCCTTGAAACACTAACTCCCCATCCCCAACTCCTCCCAGCTCCTGGTCACCACCACCCTACTTGCTGTCTCTATGAATTTGACTATTTTAGATGCCACTTCTGTTTTTTCTTGTTTCGCCTAAAGTGTGTGAACTAGTGTAGTTTCCAAAATTGGTTGAACACATAAGAGAGTTGCCGGCAAAAACCCTTCAGGGAGGAACTCTTAATACTTAGCATTTTGTTTTTCATGCCCAAACGCTTGAATTCAGAGCAAACACTCACTTCCAGATGCCAGAGTACATACTCGCCCATTACTTGGTCTTTCAAGAGTTTGGTCTTTTGATTTATCTATTTTTTTTTAAAGTTAAACTGATTTTGAAATCAAACTTAATACAGCTATTGATTTCCTTTAAGAATCAAAGTTCCCTTAGTACTGCTTAAATTCACAGAATTCCCAGACGTTTTACCTAAAAACAGCATGACCTTCTCTCATCTTCACCATTCAAATACAAGGCTACTAATTCTAAGTGCTTGTTCAAATGTTGTCCTGGGTAAAGAAGACTGGTGGACCAAGAGATCATTAATGAAATCTAAACACTTGGTTTGAACACTGAAATCACACCCTGACCATCACCAACTAAAAATTTTGCTCAGAGGTGCTTTGTGAGGACTCAGAGCCTAGTGGGTTTTTTTTTCCCACTCACAGGTTTTCTGGGGGCTGGAAGTAAGTGGCTGGAGAACTAAGTGGACAGCAAACCGGTGGAGGTGAGGATGGCTCTGTGTATGGACAGGATTAAGAAACAGCTCAAGGAGTATCCTTGATGAGAAGGATGTTCTAAGGTTGGCAAACAAACAGAAACTCACTCTAAAAATCAGTAACAGTCTAACGAGAATGATTACTGAGTGACTCCAATGTAACTTTTAAAGAACTTTTCATCTTGAAATAATTTGAGGTTTACAGAAAAGTTGCAAAGATACTCAAGACAATTCCCATGTCACTTTCACCGGGCTTCCTACTGTTAACATTTTACAACCACAGCCCAATGAGGAAAACTAATAAATGAAAACTGGCACACTACTATAAATGGCTTTATCTGGATTTCACCAGTTTTTCCACTCATGCCCTTTCTCAGTTCCAGGACCCAATACAGGATCCCACACTGCATTTTGTTGCCATTGCTCCTTATCTCCTCCAGTTGCGCAGTCTTTTCTTTTCCTTTTGTTTTCTTTTTAAAGTGGCTTTATTGAGGTATAGTTGACATACAGAAAAGTGCACATATTTAATGTACAGTTCCCCAGATTTTTCTTGTCTTCCATGCCCTTGACTCTGTTGAAGAATGCTGGTGAGGTATTTTGTAGAATGTCTCTCTCTTTAGATTTGCCTAACATTTTCTCATGATGCAACTGTCGTTATGAATTTTGGGGAAGAATACTGAAGACCTGATGTGCCCTTTTTGCGGGTATATAATATGCTCAATATGTCTTAGTACTCTAGATATTAACCTATTAACCTGGATCACTTGGTTAAAGGGGTGTCTACCAGGATTCTTCTGCTTAAACTTACTACTTTTCTCTTTGTAATTAATAAATATTTAAAGGGAGATACTTGGAGGTTCTGTCCATATTCCGCTCCTCCTTTCACCTTCTAATTTGAGTATTCATCAGTGGGTCCTGCCTGTAGCAGTAACTGCTGCTGAGGTTCTCTGATGGCAATTTTCCATTTCTCTTATTCCTTTAACATCTACTAATTTAAATTCTTCTGTAAGGAAAAGCCCTCCTCCTTCAATTTATTCATTCAGTCATTTATTTATATCAGTATGGAATCATGTATATATATATTTTATTTGGGGGGTTGTAATCCAGTGCTATAGTTTTTAAAAATTTTATTTATATTTATCAAATATATTTGATATTGTATATTTATATTTATCAAATTATTTATATTTATCAAATTATTCCAGCTTTGGCCATTGGGAGCTGGAATAATTTGAACAATAAAATAAATAACTACAGTACTGGATTTTAATTCCCCAAATAAAATATATAGGCATGGGCATTGGATAAATTAAGCTACTTTCTCCTTTGTGACCTGGGATCATAGTTGCATGGCCTACAGAGAATCAGGAAAGATATTTTAATTTTTCTCTCAATTCAATTACAAGTAACACATGAACCTAATATAATGTACTTGTACTGAGACTTATTTCTAAGGATTTGTGTTATTTCTCAACCTCTAGGTTTGTTTTGTTTTGTCTATCTCCGTTTTGTCTTAGACAAATACGTTACTGTGCTTTCCTTCCACTGACTGGTAAATTATACAGTAGAAAGTATTCTGATAGTCAAAATAAAAGCTCTCTAAGAAATTTTACAATAAAATACTATGAAGCATTTGCATGTTCTTTAAAAAAGACCTTTCTAAATACAAATTAAGTACAATAAATTCTGAGTTTACCTACCGTTAAAGGGCAACTCTTGTTTAAGGAAATGGCCTTCTTGTATGTCTGTGGCTTAGAGTTGGCTTCTTTCAAATCTGAACAATTAAAAAGAAAAAAGATATTTAATATACACACATATTCAAAATTCTTAGACAACCTAGGATACCAAAATGTACAAGCACAAATGAATGTATTTTCTCTGTTGGATTTCATCATGACTGTTTGCTTTCTCTGAGCTTAGAATGCTTTGTATTCTCTAGAAGCAACCAACAGACTGACTTGTAAATCATTCAGGGCTGGAGAATCTTCTTAAAGAGACATGGATTAGATTCATTTTGCCTACTCTCCTGTTCTGTCACTGATCATGAGTCAAGGTCCTTTGTCTCATCCATCTTTTATGTCAAATTAATGAAGACACCTACATTGGGCAGACTTAAGAAAAACTAGATTTTAAAAGGGTTAGTAACGTCAAGAGATAGAGGACTGATAAAATTTATACACAGCAAAGATTACATTTATGAAAATATAAGCTCATTCTAGAGGGCACATGGCTGTTAAGCCTAAGGTAAAAGCGTCACAACCATTGAGGGACAGCAGATACAGCACATTTCACAGGGACCAGATTTTTAAAGGAAGATGCAGAGAGCAGATTATCTGAGTAACTATGTCAAAGGTCTAAGGATGTGTATCCTTGGCTCTTACGAAGGGCTCAGGGATCCTAGAACAGCTGTACATTTCATAAAGACAAAACAGTACCCAGGGCCAAAGCCTTATCATCAGGGCCTTCAAAGTCCCAACATCCAGACCCAACATTCTGCACAGTCTAACCTACCCAAAATTCTAATTTTTTTTCTTTTTTAATGCTGCACCTTTCCACTTGGAATTTGTAAATCCTATTCTATTACCCAATGCATGGGTAACGTAGTGGATCATGAATATAAAATGTTTTCCCATTTTGTTATTTCTACTTTGAAAGAATATAAACTACAGCCAATGTATTTTGTTTGATTCTTTGTTTCACTCACATTGTTTAGTACTGCTGTTTGGAAACTGAAAACCTCCTAATGAACTCGCTATCAACAATACAGTAACAATTTTGTTTTCATAATGGGGCATATTCTCCTAGAGAAAGAACTAGCTTGTCAGGGTTTTAGACCTGTCTGCTTTGCTTTTTGACTGCTCGTCTGTATCACAGCAGTTTACTCTCCATGTGAAACAAACCCTCTTTCATTTGTTAGTCAAAAATGAAACGAGTACCCACATCAAACCTGTCCATTACGTATAACATGCATAGCGCATGAGAAACAAGTTTATAATGGATTACTATTTAGACTTCTTTCACCTTTAAGTCAACAAAAAAGTGCTTAAATATGTGAAAACAAAAGGAAAGAGCAGTAATAAAGAAAAATTTGAGCAAAATCTCTATCTGAAAAATTAAATAATGTTGACTACAGGGTAAGATTAAGTCACACTAGCTTTTCTTGACACTCATTCCAATTTCTCTTTGAAATACATATGAATTCATTAAGAAATAGACAGCAAGAAAGAGACAAGATAAAGTTAAGATTTCTGGAAACTGCTATGTATTCCTAGCTTGTAGTCCTAAGAGTTGGATCAAACAGAAAACTGGACCAGTTTCTGTGATTTTCAAAGGCAGACAGAACCTATAACCTTTCCTAAAACCCCCTCCCCCAGTAAAATCAGTAATCTCCTTTCTGTATCCATTCAGAACTGCACTGTACCATAGAAGGTACAGTTTGCAGGCATAAAATATAATAAGTAGGGCAGAAACAAGATCCATTCTGGGGGCAGTATATATCAAGTATTACAGTTCTTTCATGTTCCCCATCTGGTCAGTTAAATACAGACTGGTTTATATTCATTAGTTTATAAATCCTTCTACTCATTAATATAAGCCAGAGAACCAGGCTGTGAAGAGAGCACACAAGCCCTTCACATTTCAACAAAACGCACACTAGACAGGGTCTGTTCTACTCATCCAGCTTTTTAATATCTGAGATAGGTTTTTTACCAGAATCTAAGTAGATAATAATGCAAGCCAAAGGGAAACTTACTATATTTGTCTGAAATGGTGTAAATGGTAAAAGTTGACTTAAGAAATAAGAAAATAATTAAAAATGAAAACGACTGAAAACTTATCAAAGATTTGCTTCCCCAAGAAGCTCTGGGGCTACATAATTTTATAGATACATTTTTTTCAAATGTTCAAGGAAGAAATAAGTTTCTTGCCACATAAACTGTTTCTGAGTAGAAAAAAAAAAAACAGAGTGACCAAATTAATTTTTCAAAACCTAACGAGACAAAATAGTTAACAAGGTAACCTACAAGAAAGATACCTAACAAGAAACAAAAAAACCTCACAAGAAAAATACCAACCTCACTTATTAATATTGACTTACAAGTCAAAATAAAATGCTAATGAACAAATGCAAGAGTATACTAAAAGAATAAACCACCATAATAAAGTTGGATTTATCTCAGAAAGACAAACAAGATTTAATATTGGAATACGTATTAAAATAATGTGTTCCAGCACTAGGTTGAATTTTAAAAGAAACCACATGACTATTTCAAAAAATACAAAAGAAAATACTCAATAAAATTCAACATTCATTCTTGAAAATATTTCCTTAAAGAACTAAGAAACTTTAATAACAAGAATATTAATCTCAAACTCACAACCAATATCATCTTAATTGTGAAATATTATAGCAGCATCTCCCAAAATATGTTCTATAGATAACTAGATTCTTTAAGACTTTCCAATGGAAAAGCTTCCACCACAAGATGAATTTGCACGTGTTGTTCACATTTGGAAGGTTAGTAAAGTACATTAGCACTGTATATGCTCAGTAAGCCCCACAATTAGAAAAAAACAGTATCAACAATAACAAGCTGCTTAGCTGTTTAACTCATTAGTTCTTAAACTTATTTGAGCATTTCTTTTCTCACTTTCCGTTATTTCACTCCTTAACCTACTTCACTGTGGCTTTTGCCACCCACCTTTCTACTGAAACTCAAGCAAAAGTGACAAGTGGTCTCCTTCTTGCTAAATCCATTAGACTTTCTTGATTTTCATTCTATTTGCCCAATTGTGTGCTGGTAAGTGTTTAACAACTGGCTCTCCTTGCAGGAAAAATGCTCTGGTTTGTAGTGTTTGCTAATTTCTGTGGTGTAAATACTCCCATGGTGCCTGACTTAGAGCCATCAACATGACAGCAGAGTCGGGCAGAGCTGGGGCAGCAGCAGCATATTACATGGTATCCCCACCTCACAGATGCAATCCACACCAACACCTCATCGATGTAAAATAATCAGGAAGCAATGCAGTTGGTGTGGTTACTACCTCTGTTTTTATCATAACTTTGTTTCACTGCTCGTATATACAATCTAACTTTTAACAATGGCTGTGGATAACAGTCGGCTCACAAAAATCCTAAAAATTTAACAATTGACTTTCACAAGCCAGTCTGAGTTGGCTCCAGCACCGCGCCGTCTCTGCCTCTGCATCATTGGATATTCTGTGTATCCTCTACTCTGGAAACTGTCTCCTCCCTTTGCTGCCTAGTGACCAGTTACTTTGAATTCTTATCCTAACCCTATGACTACTATGTTAGTCCTTTTTCTTGGTACCTCTTCCTCCTGAGTTCTTCTACCCTATGTGTTCTGCAAGTTCCTTCTTGGCCTCACTCTTACCCATAAACATAGCTACTTGCTTACAGCTTCCAAATCTTCATCTCTAACCACGTCTTCTCTCAAGACTTCTAAATCTGTATTTCCAATTTTGGGGGAACACCTCTCCCTGAGTTTCTTCAGGAACCTCGAACTCAACAATTCCTAAGCTGGCTACCCATCTCCCCCCTCTGAAGAATTAAAGACACACAATCCAACACATATTGACCACTCCTTGCTCCCTGCTAGATGAAAAGGTGTTCGATTCTCTACTCCAGCCTCGCAAAGTACATTCAAGGAGGCTCAGTTCGTAACCACAGGCAACCCTTCTCACATCCCTTTCCCCCTTCCCTTCGACTTTTTCACACCCCACACTTTCCAAAGTGTCACCTTCAGCAAAAGCCCTCCCAACTCAACACTTTCTCCATTCTCAGCCCAGTAATGCCATAATCTCTCCTTCATCGCTTGCCCAGCACTTTGTGCTTTTCATGGCCAGACCCTTTCTTCTCATTCTCCAATACTTCAGCACAAAAATCTAGGAACTGACCTTGTAAAATCAACTTTTCTAAGGGTAGCGGAAAGGGGTTTAGTGCTGTGAAATGAAAATTCTCTTTGGTGCACTGGGGGAAGGTGAAAGTATATGAACGCTCCCAAACGACTAATTTTTATCCCATTGAACTAAATACGTGGGTCTCCCACTGCCCCCGCAAATTGCTGATTGATTCCCTTAGAAGCCAGAGTCAAGATGAGCCAATCACATCCTTCCCTAGATTTTTACAACATTCACACAAAATTGGCTATTAAATTGATGTCTATATCCTGAGGTGGCAAAATAAAATGACTTTATTTGAATTAAGAGGAATTTAAGAGAAAGAGAAAAATGAAAATAAAGTATCTCCCAAGGGTGGTCGGTTTTAAGTGACAGTGGAGTTACTGAATTGAATATACGGTAAAGATTTGGTGATCTAACTTACCTTGTCACAAGTAACAAGAATAAGTACTTTCAAGTTGCTTACCACTTACATGACACATAAACAGATTTGCAGTGAACCAGAACAACTAAAAGCTTGGATTTAATCCATGGTTACAACTGAATACGGTTACACTTGTGTAGATATAATTGTTAAGTGTGGAATGGTGCTGGTAGTATGGGGTATAGTTATCTCATTCTCTGGCAAGTTATATACTGGAAAATTAGACTCTTGCTAAAGTGTGCAAGACAGTGTGGCTGGGTTCAGGCTGCTTGAGTTCAAATCTTAGTTTTATCACCTGGCAGGTTATTTTTACCTCTCTGTGTTTGTTTCTTCACCTGCAAAACAGAGATAATAGTGTATACCTTTTACAGTTTGTTGGAAGAATAAAATGAGATAATGTACATAGTGTGCTTTAAATAGAGCCTGATACAGAATAAGTGCTCAGTAAATATTAACTATGACTATCAATTGCTAGGCTACTTTTTTGGTGCTTGAGATAATTAAGGAAGAGTCCTTTAGAAGGATGGGTAAATGACAGCTTAGCTGAGGATTTAAACTGTGGAGTAGACTGAAGTGTAAACTGAACTGGAACAAAGCATTCTCTAAGCATGAAATCCTATGATTACATTTATAAATCAATCATAAACTAAGTTATCCTAATGAGTAATATTACTCCAAAAAGTCATGATACCTATTTAAGATTAGGAAGTCGAATGAAACGGTAGATTTGAAATTAAAAAGAAACAATTATGGGGCTTCCCTGGTGGTGCAGTGGTTAAGAATCCGCCTGCCAACGCAGGGAACACGGGTTCGAGCCCTGGTCCAGAAAGATCCCGCATGCCGTGGAGCAACTAAACCCGTGCACCACAACTACTAAGCCTGCGCTCTAGAGCCCGTGAGCCACAACTACTGAGCCTGCGTGCCACAGCTACCGAAGCCCGCACGCCTACAGCCCGTGCTCCGCAATGAGAGAAGCCACCGCAATAAGAAGCCCGCTCACTGCAACGAAATAGCCCCTGCTCGCCGCAAACAGAGAAAAAGCTTGTGCGCAGCAACGAAGACCCAACGCAGCCAAAAATAAATTAAATAAATAAATTTATTTTTTTAAAAAAGCAACAATTATTTGTTGAGCTTCTGATATTTGTTAGCAGTGTTCTAAGCACTGGGGATAAAGAATGAACAAAACAGACTAATATTCCAGCTCTTGTGTAACTGTGTAAATAAAGATGTAATAAAAAATATTAGATGGTGTTAAAGGATCCATATGCTATATCTGATATATCTACCATGTGGAAAAAAAGAGGAACTAAGGTTGTTAAAGACAATTAGGAATTATGTCAACAAGCTACTGTGCTTTACTAAAGTTTATGCATTAAGGTCTATTGATTCCCTTCTCCAAATGTGAGGATTAGTGATTCACTAATTTTTTAAAAAATCAGTTGAAACCCATTTATAAGTGATAATCAATTTTATTTTGTCTCTGAAATAGCAACATAAGCATTTTGCTCATGTTACATTCAGAGTAAAAAATCGCTAATGTACAACATGGTGACTATAGTTGATAACACTGTATTGTATAATCAAAATTTGCTAAGGGAGCAGAACTTAAATGTTCTCACCAAAAAAAAAAGAGGGAGAGAGAGAGAGAGATTTGCAAGGTGATGGATGTTAATTAGCAAAGGGAGGGAAGTCTTTCACATTGCATATGTATTTCAAGCCACCACAATGTATATTTTAAATACTTTACAATTTTACGTCAATTATACCTCAATAAAGAAAAAAATCCCTACTTCCTTATTTGATTAGTAGATAAAAATACACTTCATTTCCATACTATAGTTAGAGACCAAACCAAAAAAAGAGATATTAGGAGTTGGGAAACCGGAAAAGGAAGAGGGCAATCAACAGAGGCAGAAAAAGAAGTAAAACAAAGAGACAGAATATGGGAAACACCAAGAATGAAAAAGGAAAAAAAAAAGGTGGGAACAAGAGGGAATAAAAACAGAGCTAGAGCAAGAACTGAGGGGCAGAGGGAGGCAGGAGGGAGCAAGGAGGAAGAAGACGGGAGAGGAGAGGCTCCGAAACCGGAGTCAGAGGAAATGACATTTCCTGTTTTAGCTCAGTGGCTCACTGTGGATACAAGCATCAGAAAGTCATCACTGGTGTTTTAAATACTGTGCAGAAATTAAGAAGCCACCATAATTATTGAGCCAAAAAGTGTTCACATCGGTAAGTACATAAGGATGTTGCCTTCAGCAAACTGTTTTTCTCTAAACTCACATTTTCCCTACTTCTGTGCCTGTGCTAATAGTAGTTTCCCATGTGAAATGCTTTGTCCCCCATCACCCCACGTTTGATGAACAATATTCAATAAATATTTATTGGGAGTTACCTGGTGGCGCAGCGGTTGAGAATCCGCCTGCCAGTGGAAAGGATACGGGTTCTAGCCCTGGTCTGGGAAGATCCCACATGCAGCGGAGCAACTAAGCCTGTTCACTGCAACTACTGAGCCTGTGCTCTAGAGCCCGCGAGCCACAACTACTGAGCCCACGTGCCACAACTACTGAAGCCTGCGCTCTTAGAGCCTGTGCTCCACAACGAGAAGCCACTGCAGTGAGAAGCCCGCGCACCACAGTGAAGAGTAGCCCCCACTCACTGCAACTAGAGAAAGCCTGTGCGCAGCAACGAAGACCCAATGCAGCCAAAAATTAAATTAATTAATTTAAAAATATATATTTATTGAGTACCTACTATATGCCAGGCACTGTTCTAGGAACAGTTTGAAATGTTACATAGATTATAATGAAAAATATCAGCTGTTTCAATAATACACAACGAAAATGAGCTATTTTAACAAAACTGTCTACTGGGCTTGAAGTGAATTTTTTCTTCTGCAGCTAACGTTTTCCTCCACCAGATACCATCGGCACTAAACCAATCCTTATGAAAATCATGTCCCTTATTGAAGTTAAAAGCATTCCAGCATTTCCCCCCAAATGTGGTAAGGCTATCACTCCTATAGGAGTCTAGCTCTCTGGATCTTCCCAAGTACAATTAATCTGTGATGATTTTAGCTGCTAAAATTTCACAATTACAGTTTGAAGCCTGTAATAACTAAGTGAAATAAGGTGAATAATAAAAGTTATTTGAACTTTCACCCACATCAAAATGGAATCCCAAAGACATTCCCCAAATGGGTAACCATGCCTGGTCTTGTTCAACCTTGGCGTTACACTGAACAAATGATTTAGAATCACGTCAGCAGCCTGTGATTTACGTAACTCACTTCTGCAGAAATTCACGTTGCTTGTGAAAAACATCACATGGAAGAGGGACTTACTCCAAATATGACAATTGGAAATAAATGAGCGCTGAGAAGGCATTAGAGAACAGTACTTTCTTTAAAAAGAACTGTGGAACTAACTGCACAGATATGTTTAAAAATCAAATTTGCATTCAAATTTAGGGAAACATAGTTACCCCGTATGATGAAAATGGTAGTACACATTGGTGTTCCAATATGGTCAATTAAGAAAGAAACAGGAATGTAATCCGCAAGAAAGCTGAATCACTACGCTGTACACCTGAAACACTCAAAAATGCTGAATCACTATGCTGTACACCTGAAACACACAATGTTGTAAATCAACTACACTTTCATATAAAAAGAGAAAGAAATATGTTCTCTAAGTTAATGCTGTAGAACAGTAAATCAGCTTAAATTTGGAAGGGACTTTATAAGCTCCCTAATTCATTTCTTCTATCAAACAAGACTTCTTAACAGATGGCCGTTCAGATTCTGCATGAATCTCTACTGACAAAAGCACACGCTTCCTCACAAGTCAGCCTTCCCCACCGTTGGACAACTGTAGTCATTAGAATTCTTTCCTTATCCATTCACCTGTCGATGGACACTTAGGTTGCTTCCATGTCCTGGCTATTGTAAATAGTGCTGGAATGAACACTGTGGTACATGTCTCTTTTTTTCTTTACACTGAGCTCACGTACGCCTCCCTTTAATTTCTAGCAATCCTTCGACAAGGGCTGTCTATGACCCAGGAGCTCCATAAGGGAAGGGACCAGTCTACCTTGTCACTGCTCTTGTCTGGAGCCAGCACGACACGTGGCACAAAGTACCATAAAAATGAGCCATAAAAATGAGTAAACGGCTGATGACTGCCCTTATAGGACCCAGTCAGTAAGTCCAGTCCATTTGTCCTTTAGGGCAGTGGAGCTCTACTGGGATGAAGGCATTTTTTTTTCAATCTGTTGTGGATACTTTTATAAAATGTAAAACCATATGCCTAAATGTCATGACAATATAAACTTTTTTTTCCATTAATGATGTTTTTCATTTCTTTTTTTTTCAATTGAAGTCCAGTTGATTTGCAGTGCTGTGTCAGTTTCAGGTGTGTACACCTGAAAAGTGATTCAGTTATACATAAATATATTCTTTTTCAGATTCTTTTCCATTATAGGTTATTACAAGATGCTGAATATAGTTCCCTGTGCTATACAGTAGGTCCTCATTGGTTATCTATTTTATATACAGTAGTTTGTATCTAGTAATCCCAAAGTCCTAATTTATCCCCCCCCCCCTTTCCCCTTTGGTAACCGTAAGTTTGTTTTCTAATATAAACATTTGTAAATGCTTATCCTCAAATCTGCACTTAGGTCGTGCCAAGTCAGTAACTAGGAGTGTGTGTGGAGCACATCAGTGCCTAAACTGTCCTCAGAGGCCACTCACTGCTTCGCAACATGCCTCTCACTTTCTCTCTCTCTGTTCCGACAGGCCCTCTTCATGCTATGTCCAGATTTTGCGACAGCCTCCTAGCTGCTTGCCCTGCACACTACTGCCAAATTAACCTTCTGATTAAATCATCTCACTCTTCTCCTCAAGACCTGGAATCTCAACACTCCTTACAAGATAAAACCCACACTCCTTTGCCCACATTCCAGACCCATTCTCATCCGACCTAAAATCTACATCTCCAGTCACGTTTCCCACTCCTCACACAGACATACTACCCACTTCCAATGGGATGATCTCTGCAAAATGACCCCCCGACACACGCTTATTCACTAGTCCAGGCTCCGTTTTCTTACACTGGAAATTCTTTCCCCCTCCTCTTAGGCCATCGCAAGCCCTGAACTTTTTTTGCCTTTAGGTAAAATTCACATTCTTAAAATTAACTATTTTAAAGCGTCTGATTCAATGATATTTAGTACATTCTCAAAGCTGTGCAACCATCAACTCTATCAAGTTCAAAAACATTTCATCACCTCAAAAGGAAATCCTGCACCCAACAAGCAGTCACTCCCCCTGCCCCCTGTCTCCACACCCTGGCAACCACCAATTTGCTTTCTATCTCTATGGATCTGCCTAGTCTGGGTATTTCATATTAACAGAATCATACTTGGATTCCTTTCTGTTTCTTTCCCTGTGTGTATGTATGTATGTATGTATGTATGTATGTATGTATGTATGTATGTGTGTGTGTGTGTGTGTGTATTTTTTTTTTTCGGTACGCGGGCCTCTCACTGCTGTGGCCTCTCCCGTTGCAGAGCACAGGCTCCGGACGCGCAGGCTCAGCGGCCATGGCTCACGGGCCCAGTCGCTCCGCGACAGGTGGGATCTTCCCAGACCAGGGCACGAACCCATGTCCCCTGCATCGGCAGGCGGACTCTCAACCACTGCGCCACCAGGGAAGCCCTCCCTGTATATTTTTAAAGCCATTTTTCTTAAGGTTACCCTGTCAATCCCTCAACTTTTGACGTCTAGCTCAACCCCCATAATCTCTACCATCTTTCCATGGATTCACCCTCCACTCCACACCGATTTCGCCGTTTTCTGAATTTTCGTAGTGCTTGTTTTCTGCCTTATTTAGTTTAGTCTTTAATCACATAGTGCTTTGAATTTTTGGTTAACAGCTTCAACGTTACCCCTTTTTGATTCATGTAGATTATAAACTCCTAGTTCTAGGAGCTGTGCTGTCTCCCTTTGTGCCTAGAACCTACTGAACCTGTATGCAACTCACCGTGTCCGGATGTTTACGAATGAGGAGCAAGTTAAGGAAAGTGAAGTCTTGACCATCAGTGAGAGAGAGCTTCAAACCCATGCCAGTTCCCATCCTTCCTTCTATCACGGTCTCCACCCTGCCATTGTGCTTCTCAGCGTTGTACGTATAGGTACGGGTCACCTCTTTGCTCTGGTAGGAGATGAACAGGTATGGCTGCAGGAAGATGATGGCAGGGTGCCCAAGGGTGGAGAGGGTGCAAATTCCCTGCGTTGATCTCTTGCTAAGAGACTCCTACCTTCGTTCTACAAGCACAGATGAAGGTCTACTGAGAAAAGTGGGCATGCAGAGATGTCCCAAGGCCACGTAAAAAAAGGTTCATCTATTTGCTTTGCTTTTATAGGTACATCAGTTCCTTTGTCTGGTATTTTTGATTTGAAGTGGCTCAAAAATGTGTATCTATCTTGTAAAAGGAGATTAACTGTTAAACAATTATGGTAATAATACTTGTGATTCATACATGAAATCGCTCAGCGTATAATTATTTTATATACTAAAAACAAATGAATAGGTTAAAACTATGTAGTGTTTTATCTAACAATTGCCAAAAAGTTTGAAAGCGAACGAGTTTTATTTTGTGCATGAGTAATAAGTCTGAGTAACATCTTGTATCACACATCCTTATGAACTTTTCTCCAGCTGTAGTACTAAACAGAATTTGTTACAGTTGCCACTGGTAGCCTCCAAGCAAGAAAATAAAACAGTGCTCTGGCCCTTAGGCCATTTAAAACCTGTTCTTCTGACCAGAACAAGTGAAAGATCCAACCTAGAATGCTGAAGGCTATAATTAACATTTTTTTCCCTTTCATATCCCATTTTGCCCGCTTTAGGAGAGAAAAATGGAAATTTCTTCTGGCATTAATTTCATATCATTATGTGTTACAAATAATGTTAAATAAAATAGAAATAAACATTTTAGACAGTAATTTAGGGAATTCCCTAAACATGTAGAAAATAGTAGCACTGAGAATCCCACATTGAAAAAGCACAAAGTTGTCCTCAATATCCAACCAAGTTTAAAGTACTTATAAAGTACTGATAATGCGCCCAAGTCCCCTGTACTGTAGGCTGTGAATTAGGGAAGGTATGCAGGGCATATATATGTAACTGGAATAAGAAGAATTACAACATTCATTCCTGC
>NW_006788335.1:27666-39578 GCF_000442215.2 Lipotes vexillifer | reverse complement strand
CCTGCTCTCTAGGAATTCACAATTTTGTTTGGTACACAGAACTTGCACATAAAACTTTAAGACCTGACAGCAAACAATCAGCAAATACAATGTGTGATATAGAATCTGGAACACATAAAATTACATTTCAGAGTAGATCTGCCTTCTAATTATGTTTTACTTCAGCTAAGATTAAAGTTAGTTTGCATTTTCTGAGTTCAAAAGCTGGTGGCCAGGGTAAATATTTCACACACATGTTGTATGACAAAGGAAATCAACCTGACATTTAAAGCTTAACATGCATAATAAGAACAAAATAATTGTGTATATGCGCTGTATTTTGTGAGGACTGGAGATCGTTCTAGCAGGCATGGTCAAATACACATGAATTGGGACTTCCCTGGTGGTCCAGTGGTAAAGAATCTGCCTTCCAACGCAGGGGACGTGGGTTTGACCCCTGCTCAGGGAACTAAGATCCCACATGCCGCGGGGCAACTAAGCCCGTGTGCCACAAACTACAGAGCCCACGCGCCCTGGAGCCTGTGTGTCACAACTAGAGAGAGAAAACCTGCACGCCACAACTAGAGAGAAGCCTGTGCACCACAGCAAAGAGCCTGTGCTGCAATGAAAGACCCCGCACGCCTTAGCGAAGAGCTCGCGGGCCGCAACTAAGACCTGACACAGCCAAAAAAAATAAAAATAAAATAAATAAATATATTTTTAAAAGGCATCACCATCTGTTGTGGATGGGCAGAATGGCTGCACGTTATTAGAAAACAAAAAACAAAAAAACAAATACACATGAATCGTGATACGGCCTAAAGACACAATCATGCCAATATGCTGTGTTCCATCGCTTAATTATTTTCTCAGCTTTCACTGTGTGGTTATTTGCCTGCCTAGTGCTAGCTGCTGGTTCCCCTACCCGGTCTGGAAAGCACCTGTCCCACCATCTATAAGGCCATGTCACCAGGTGGGCAGATTTTGTTTCCTATATAAGGATATTTGGTGCTGAAAAGCAAGCAGTCATTTGATAAATGTTTATGGATTGTGAATAAACCATGGTCAAATCTGTAAAATCTGAAGGTTTTGGTTACATCTGCATTGAGATGCACTTTAATATTCCATGTCTATATATGAAAAAATTAATTCTTTTTAACTTCATATAAATTCCTTCAAAATCTATTTTCCTTATCATTTTTTCCCAAAAGTTTCATGCTGTTCAGGATTTATCTCTAAGTGGTCAGTAATATATTTTCTGTGAATTTAAAAACAACTGAAATGGTAGTCAGTTGGTAGTCAGGTTTCAACTGGACTGTGAATATAAAAGTTGGAAATAGCTATAATACTTAAATTGACCAAAGGATGGTCATTTGAAATAAGATCTGGGTCTCCCTTTACTCAAACATTATATTCCAAATATGTAAAAGTTCTAAATATCCTTTTAAAGGTAAGTAGCTAACTTTATTTCCCAGGGAAAAAAAGTTGTGTGTTTTTTTTTTTCACTTTAATGGGATAGTCCCAGTGAAATTTGTTTTACATTTTTGTTAGGTGTAAATAACTTTTTTTTGTAAATAAAGTTATGAACTATATTCACTTGGATAGTTAACCATTTAAATATATCCATTTTGAGAATATTATAAAAGAAATAACCCTTCTGCAAAGTGAGTAAGTACCCTATCATTTGGATTCTCAAGAATAGTTAATAGCTTATTAACAAAAGATGCATTCCTCCATTGTTGGCTAATAAACTTTACTACTGAGAGAGAAATAAAGTAATATAGTAAATACATTATACATTACGTGTGATACATACTACATACATATAACCTAAAATACGTAATAATATGCTTCATCCTCCTTCTCTAAAACAGCTCTTGGCACAAAGTAGGAGCTCAATAGATTTTTGTGGAAAAAGTTAAGCCTTCATTAAAAAGGAGCTAATCCTCAGTAGATTTGCTCTGGGGGGGTATCATCGCCAAGTGTGTGTTACCCACAAATTCTGAGAGCCATAAACTGAGTTTTGTTAGCTGAGGTTTGCCTTGGGCTGTACTGAGAATTAAATCATCAGAAATGGTAGGGGCAGGGCGGGGTGGCAAGGGGGAGGTGAAAGAAGAGAGAAATATTACTTGGTACCCCTGATACAAAGTTTCTAAAAAGCTTTTAAAACTTTGTTTTCATTTAGATAAAGACTATTCCAAAGACATCAGACTGATATAAATTTCTCAAAAGAAGTTCCAAAGAAAGTGACAAGAAAAATGTAACCTGTGATCTGGGTCAAAGGCAAAACTACTTAATATTCCCTTTGGGATTTCTAGAACAATGCAACAGAAAAGAGGAAAAATTAATTAATTCAAAGGATATTGCTCTGTGTATGTGTATTGTATACACACACACACACACACATATATATTGCTGTGTATGTGTGTGTGTGTGTGTGTGTGTGTGTGTGTGTGTGTGTGTGTGTGTGTGTATCTTTTACAGTGTTCACTCAGAGGTCTGACAAGATTTTGGGAAACCTCTATTCATTTGCTATTTTAAAGCTCTTGTTATTTTAAAAATTATTATCACAAATTACATCAAGGTCTCATAATGACCATTTGTAGTAGAAGTTTACCTTCATGTGCTTCTCCGTCAGCTATTTATGGTTATAAGTTCAGTATTCCGTCAAGAGTTAGCAGACAAATAACTCTATCCTGAGGTTATTTAATTTTAGGGGAAAAAAAACCCATAATAGATATTTTTTAGAAAAAGACTTAAAAGGGGGGGGCTTGAAAATAAAATAGCTCTGGAAACCACTGTTAAAAAAAGTTTGGTTGTTGGTGTATGCTAAAGATCAAAGAGTGCACAGGCCCAAAGAAATCAACAAAATCAAACCTTATGTATGGCTGAGAAAATTAAGAGGCTGTGACAAAGATGGGGTATTTCTTCCGCCCAAATACAGGCTAGTACAGCAGAGTACAGAGAAGCCCAATATATGAAGTAAAATTATGTATGAAATAAAACTGGGTATAACAGCAATGAATTCATGTAATGTCTCACATTATCGTCGATGGCTTTAAAGGAATAAAAAAGCTAGAGGGGTTCTCAATGTTTAAGTGACTTTTTGCTTGATCTTTACTGATCAGCGTCATAGACATACTAAAAAAAAAAAGCAATAAATGCAGGCTTTTAATTATAGACGTAATTTTATATTACTGGCTAAACTTTGGAAAAGAGAAAAATATAAAAAGAAAAAGCCCTCCACACCTCACTATTTTAATATAACTGTCATAATTTCTGTATAGTCCCTTCCAGACTTTATATATACATGTTTATATAAGGTTGCAATCAATGGTGCACATACATTCTTTATGTTACTTTTTAAAAAATATTTTTCAGGTTTGCTCTAGTTTTCTAATTTGTCATTGATAATTACATAACACTCCACCTAGTGATTACACCATAATCTACTTAACCATTCCCCTGCTGTTGGATAGTTATTTCCAAATATTGGTTCCTATAACAATGTTCGCATGAAGGTCTTTGTGTATGTGGCTTGTCCTATGTCCTACATTTCTTTGGAAAAAAATCTCAGAAGTGAGGGTATAGCAGCAGAGGGTGCAATATATTGCCCAATTGCTTTTTTAGCAGGCGGAACTAAGTGACAGTGACATCAGCTACACATAAGAGTACAAGTTTCTTCAATTCCTGAATTACAGAATTTTAGGATTAAAAAAAAACTGTCATCAACAATCACTAGGACTGACACATTTTCTACTGTTATTAAACTGGAACTGAAGTTTACAAATCCATATCTTGTAAGTCTGTTTCATGTGGGTCCTCTAGGGCCATATCATCCTCAGAGATTTTATAAAATCCAGTCTTTGAACTTGGAGACTCAGGATTCGTGGCAACCATTCTAAGGTAAGAGGAACCAGTGATGCTTGGACTAAGACGGGAGCCGGAGAGCCTCTACTGACACAAGCTTATTGAAAACAAGACTGAGCTTCTCTAAGTAATAAAATGCCAAACCAACAGAGGTAACTTTACAGGATGACCTCAAGAGATTCTACCAATAGGATAATATGGCAAGGGACTTAACTATAGGCAAAAGTAAGGCCTACTAAAAATAATCCAAATTAACTGCGCAGAGCATTGGGCTCTAGGCTCTCAGATGGGATGCAGGGATCACCTGGAGTGAGAGGTTTCCAAACACTACACGTGAGAATCCCCTGAAGGGCTTGTTAAGGGACAGATTACCGGGCCCCATCCCCAGAGTCTCTGATTCAGTAGGTCTGGGGTGGGGCCCAAGAATTTGCATTTCTACCAAGTTCCCAGACGATGCTGATGCTGCTGGGCCAAGGACCACACTTTAGATTATTTCTTTATTCTTTTAAAATCATGTATTAAGTAGCTAATAAGTACCATGCTCTATGCTGAAGATACAAAAAGGAATAAAACCAGTTAGTACCTGCTTCAAGAAATTAATACTCTCTGTTTTTGTAGACATTGCACTGCTCTAGTCCTAAAAGTCAACAAACTTGGACCTTGTTGAAAACAGAGTTTAAAAATATATTATATTGCCTTTAAATAAAGCCAGGGTATTTCTAATTAGTTCCAAATGCTTTAGGAAAACATGCAGTAATCCTACAATGGCAAATGCCTGAGGGTTTTCTTCACTCTTCTGGATTTTACCAACATATGCAAATCATTTGTTACACTAACTTCCTCATTTATATATACACCATTCATGTGTCTGTTCTCTTTCATAACTCCATCCACCATATAGAAAAGAGAAAGATTTTCTATAAGTACTTGTCCGTACACAATCTAAACACTGTTTACAAAACCCAGGTAATTATCAACCGACAGAAAAGAACAACATTGAGTACAGTAAGACTTGGGGATTCTCCGATTTAGATTCAGACTTCAGTAACACTGTGGAAAAGTGAATGACAAGTAAGCAATATGCTTAGTCATACCCATGAGGGTGGCCTATACTTGTTAAACACTGCCTATCAGCTGATTCAGAGTTAATGAACTTGCCTTTGAGGTGACTGCTAAGCTTCTATTTCTATCAGATACACATTGGCTTCCCATAACTATTTTTGGCAAAAAAATAAAAGGCAAAATAAACTAGGTATAAAATTTTGTGATCTGTGGATCTGCCAAAGTATTAGGCATTATTTGTATGTCTTTGGCATATTGTTTATGACATGACTGAAAGACTCCTTTCATTTCAATCTATTAGAAAGGTACTTTAAAAGTCTGGAAGAACTCATGAAGAGATTACATAATTTGTTTAACGTCACAGAGAAAAGACATCGCGAGAGGTAATATTCAGATACCTAATTACATTAACCAACAACTAACTCCTGGCTTTAAATTTGATAAGATTTCTTGGATAAACTGACATTTAGGAATGACAATTTGTTTTTCTGAAGGAAAAAAATGGTTCAAGGAAGAATTACAATGCATGTTGATTTTTTTTTTTTTTTTTCCCCTCCGCACCACACAGCTTGTGGGATTTTAGTTCCCCAGCCAGGGATCGAACCTGGGCCCACTGGCAGTGAGAGCACAGAGTGCTAACCACTGGACTGCCAGGGAATTCTCGTGTGTTGATTTTTAAGAGAAAAACAAATGCATGTGTGGGAGAACATATCCCTTCCTATCACGGCTGTTTCAAGTGGCTATTTTCATATTCGGTTTCATGAAGGTTGGTTTATGGAAAACTGGGGACATGAATCACTTTAATTTTATTTTTCCTTCTCCTGATCCCCTCTTTCAAATTCCAAGTGTGTTTACTATTCCTTAAAAGCCTTGTTTGCAGGTAGCAAGCAAACCAGGAACTAAACTTTCAAATTTTTGCTGAGGATGTCTTAAAGAATTAACCCTGCTGGAAATATTGGCATTTTGCAAGTGGACTCCAAACTTTCAAAAAGGACACGGATGGTGTTGGCGGCAAAATGAAGGCCAGTGGGTGGGGTCAAGGTTAAGGAGTTCTTTCCAGCACCTCATCGTTGCCCCTGGCAGTCTGATAGGTATGTTTCCCCATCGCCTTCACTGTAAAAGAATAGTTGTTACTCCGTAAACACGCAGGATAAGAATATCCTCTTTGCATTCACTTTCCCAGATCCTCTCCTGAAGCAACTACTTATAGAGCCCAAGAGAGAAACAGTGCTAAGTGGCAACTTTAGAATTTAAAGCTGTCCTAAAAGTCTATGATGTCACCGAGGGGCAAGGTAAATTCTTAGAAACCAACCCTTTCATCCAGGTGTCTGTACAGTTACTGTGCAACCCGCCGCGTGTGGGAAGTGAGCACACGCAGATCTCTCCCACTCCCACTCAGGGTATTTCCCTACTTTCCTCCCTCCTATCTACCTTCTCCTTATCTGCGGTAACCTGGGCAGCCTTCTCACCCCAGGTCTGCGCTAATCTGAACTCTTCCCAGAAGGCGAGGAAATCTGTCTCAGAGAGGCTTATCCACACATCACAATTCCCCTAGATGAGTCCACAAATTAAAGTGCTCCTTAAAAAAATCAGTTAAAACTGGCAATGAATTTATTTTCTAAAAACCAATGAAGTGGAAGAAAAATGTTTCTTAAACAAGACACTGAAGCAAATTCAACTATTACAGGATTGAGTGTAAATCCTCCCTGTAAGGTTTTAAATCTCTACTGCAAATGATTCATGGTACATGAATTGATGACTTCATTTCTTTCCTTTACATCTGAGAAATCACAGTAGAGAAAACAATCTTATTGCAGCCCGTCCCTCCAAAGATTTTCAAGTTGAGAATGGCCTGGTCACTGGAATAGCTGAAGGTATAGCAATGGCTGTAAGAAAGCCAAACTAGAATGTGAAGAGAGTGGAAATTAGGGCTGCTCCCCACTCCCCACCTGAAAACATTGAACACTCATCTACAAGCACTGGCCTAAGCCTTTCTTTGACCTCTGCTCCTCCATCCTTTGAGTTAGGTCCCCACTTGGGCTCTATAGCTGCATACTCAGGGAACAGGGTGAGGGGTTCAGGCCTGGAACCAAGGCCCTTACTTGCTTGCAAAGGAGACAATAAAATGGATTATTCAACAATCCATAAGGAGAATTTAAAATTTATTATTTGGATGATGCACAGTTAATTATATGCTTTTCCAGTGAGTCCCTACTAGTAAACTGTTGGGTTCCTAGGAGGCAGATTCACTTTTCAAGCCACTAAAAGTCTATTTTTTGGCTGCAGCTTCTTAGAAAGAGCCCCAAGTTTTACGACAAGCACAGCCACTATGTAGTCTTTAAGCTGTGATACTAAAATGTCTTTTGATCTGAAGGATCATAGGCCTCACTAAAAAACAAACACACATTAAGTATTTACAGGGTGCACCATAAAAATATGTAAAAAATAGAACTTTATCAAATAAAAGCACAGCCTGCACCTTCTAAATGCATTAGACATAGAAACTGACACGAAAGGATATACACTGTGTCTACACAGGACTCACAGAGATATTACCAGTAAAACAAAAATAATTCCTAGGCTGATTTTTGTCTGAAGTCACCAGAGAATAGGAAATACAGTTTTAAGCTGAATAATGATGAAATTTCTCATTTCAGAAACATTTTATAAATTGATCACCACACGGCAAGCATTATCTTCAGTTCATTCTTAACAATAATCTCAAAATTAATACTAGGGTGAACTAAATGGTTGGAAAAGTATTAGCTCAATTAAATTCAGGGCCAAGGTCATATCATTTAAGATACACAGGTTTGTTGATAAAGTCTTAAAATCATACAAAAAAAAGAGCACAGAACAATAATTGCAATACTTTTCCCATTTCATTGATTAGGAAATGGAGATTTAGAATGGATAAGTGACTTGCCTCACTATAATAATTTAAATGGTTAAAAATGTAAACATTCACATTCTGAATTAAATATTTGTTATTAAAACATAGGTGTGTATTGACTGTTGAAGAAAAATATGAAGAATATATAAACCTGTTTTTTAAAATAAAAAAATAATTTAAGTATATACCATTATCGGGGATAGCTGTTGTCTTAACATCTCCAAAAGTTTTCCCCAAAATACGGTCTATTTTATTTGAGCTGATTTCCTTTCAAGAACCTACTTAAGTACTTAAGTAAATAAAAATTAACATATGACATTTTTATTAAATAAGCTTCAAAAGATATGCCATATAACTCCCCCAAGCCTACCTCGGTATTGTGATACAATACAAATAGTAAACGACAAAGCTGAGGAAGGTTACAAATAATCTTCAATTTGAAAATTTTATCTAGAAGGCTATGAAGCTAACTGAATGTTGATAGACTGGGGCTATCTATGCTAGCAAGGTGGTTATTTACAGACCTTACTGTACTTTTGTGGAGTCAAATTAGATCGGTTGCTAAGGACCTTTGTAATAAGCATTTTAAATCGCTGCCCTTTTTGTTGCTTTTAGGCCTTAAGAGAGAAAGGGACAGGGCCTTAAGAGAGGTCAGCTACCCTCATGAGGAGATCTGTTAGGAAAAATAAGAAAAGCAAGTTAGAAATTCAGTTTAACAACTTTGAAGGTGTCAGGGGCCATATGTTTCCGCCTATACACTGGTGACATAACAAGTTTTCTCGATTAGTGCTTAAAAAAAAAATCCTCTACAGCTGATATGTATTTAGTGGACTCCTACGAGACCAAAAAGTTCTTCCGGTATATTTGCCACACCTTATGGCATTATTATATTTCCAAGTTCAAGTGACAGTGAATTCAGCAGAACACCCACAAATGAGAATGACCAACATTTTCTGTCCTACCCATTGGACATATATAAATCCTATGAAAGAAGAGAAAGTAATAGACCAGGATATATAAAACGTTTGTAAAGTATTATCTTAATATTGTTTTCATGAAAGTCTCCCGTTATTAAAAACCATTTCACAATTTGAAAACTAAATGAAATGTATTATTAATACCTGTGTATGCTTCCACAGCTGTGCCACTCACATAGCTTTCGAATACATAACGATCTTGATAATCAGGGTTAGTGGCAAACATCCTTATTTTCAGAGGATTACAGAAGAGAAAAATAAGCATTTGTTTATAGTCATATAACTTACTAAGAGCAATTAGCTGTGACCAGTAATGTATTATTTCTAATGCACAATCCTAAAGTCATACTTTTTTTTCCCGGTATAAATTTTAATACACAGGAACAATACAACTTTAATGTCACAGGGATTTTGGAATTAATATTGTGATTTTTAAAAAACTACAATTTAATGGTTTTTAAAATGTAATTCTGAAAAATATACAAAGAAACGAACAGTAAGGAAACTAGTCCCTTCAAAGAAAATAGTGTATTTAATTATTAAAAATGCCAACTGCAAAACTATTTTCAAGGTATTCTAAGTTTAAAAAAGAATATGACGCTGGTGGATATTTTAGTTTTAATTAAAAAAAGAAATTATATCCTTTTAAATTTAAAAGAATGAAAAAAAAGTGCCCAAAAAACTTAGCCTGGAATTCTCCAAAACTTTATACGTCACTGATGCCATGTTTTCATAGCAGTTATCATAAAAGCAAGAAACAAACTTTTAAACATGAAAAAGTTCTGATTTAAAAATTAAATCACCAGGTTTTTCCCCCCTTCCACTGATTTGCACTAATTGATTCTAAGACCTTTAAATTTAAGATATGATCATCGGCAAGTGAAGTGTCAAATATCATTATAATTTAAATAAAGGAGAATGATGAGAAGTACCCATTAAGACAAAAATGGATGCTTTTGTAACAAACCTCACTTTTCAGCTAACAGCATTCATTTTACAATTTTGTATACTAAAGAATACTATGGTGCCGTATTAACTTAAGAGTGAATCTGATTGAAAACAGAAAACACAAAAATTGTTTTCAAACTTGAAAAAGATCTTTTGAAATATCACTGCAAAAGCTAACTGGTAGCATCTCTGAGTATTTTCTACAGAACTTTCATAGGAGTGGAAGGTATTTCTTTAGAAAGAAGCTGCAATGAGTGTCTATGTCAGTCTCTATTCCAAAAGGGTTTTCTAAATCATCTAGACCATCAGGAGGTCCTGTTTTCTGTCAGCGATTGATCACTTAGCTATGAACAAGAAGATTGCCACCGAATACCTGGGATCTGTCCAAGATCTGCTCAGCTCCTTCTAAAGGGTGTCAGTCATTGCTCTCTCAATAACTCCAGTTACAATTTGTTTCATGAATGATAAAAATAGTTAACATGAAAATAATGTACTTTAAAATCGAGTTTTTCATACAACTCAGTCATCTTGCCTGGTTTTGTTTTCAGACGATGATCTATACAAATTAATTTTTCATTTTGACCCCAGTTTTGAAAGGAAAAGAAGAAAACTTCAGCTTCTTCATGACAGACTAGTTTTTTTTTTTTTTTTTTTTACTTTATGCTTCTTAAAATAATTGACACTATTTTCCCAACCATTATTCTCAGACCCAAGTGAATTAAATTCTCGCGGTAAAACAAGAGCACAACAAAATAATAACGATATAATATCATCACCACGATCATCATGATCATCTTCTTGCAAATTTTGGACGCATCACCAACACATTTCAACAAAGTGCAGTTACAGAAGCCGACTCACCTAAGCAATGAGAGTTAAGAATTTAGAAACGCAGCCTTCTGATCACCAGCAGAGGTAAAGGCCCCTTCTTTACCTAGCAAGTGACCTTATATAAAACCAGCAGATAGGTTACTCCCAGTTTCTGCCTCCTTACCTCAGGCTCCTCCCCAAATACCGAGACAGAAAGTACCACAAATACACACCCACTTTCCACCCCTTAAACGGAGGGACCAGAGACTTCGGTTAAGCTGCCCTACCTCCACCTACCCCAGTCAGGCTCCGAAGAGCAGGAGTCGAGCCTGGCACGTGGAGGAACCAAGGCGCTGGCAGGCCATCTTCCCGACCACTGCGGGGGTGGGAGGGGGCCGCGCTCTCCATCCCCTGCCCCCCGACAAGCCAGCCCCCATCCCCGGCCCTTCCACTCGGCTCACCGCCAGCAAAGTGCTTAAGGGCACCTAGGCTGGGTGACCCCCAAGGGCGCCCCTAACTTAACTGTCACCATGACCCCGCAATGGTCACTGTCTGGGTGCTGGAGCCGGACTCCGTCGCCGCGGGACGCACCCGCACAGGATCCCGTGCCCAGCCCCGAAGTACCCCGGGAGCAGCTCTCGGACCCTGCGCACTTTCGCCGGGGCTCGGAGACCCGGGTTCTCTCAGACGCCCGGTCAGGCGCGCGCCGAAGGGCCCGTCACGGCCGCGCGGGGCGCACAGGCTCGCGTCGCCGGTGCGGACCGCCGCTCTCCCCTGCGCGCCTCGCGCGCAGCCCGTGCCCTCTGCCGCCTGTGTATTAGCCCTGCGCCGGGACGTCTCCTCAGGGCGCGACCCTCGGCCGGGAGCTGTCAGCCCCGGTGCCCTCGGACCACGACCCGTCCGCCCGGGACCCCTCCGTCCGAGAGCCCGTCGGCCCCTGCCCCCCGGAGCGCGCCTCAGCGCGGGTCCCTCCGGGGCCCCGCGCCCCTCGGCGAACCCCTCCGTCCACGGGCCCTCGCCCGGCGCCGCTGCCCCGAGCGCCCCTGGCAGCCCGACTCTGACCTGCGGCGGTGGCCTGGCGGTCCGCTCCGGTGTCCCGGCGGCGGCGGCGGCGGCGGCGGCGTCGGCGGCGACGGCGGGCCCACCCTCCCCGAGTGTTACAGCCCCCCGGCAGCAGGGCTCGCCGAATCCCGGGGCCGAGGGAGCCAGACCCGTCGCCGCGCTCTCCCCCCTCCCGGCGCCCACCCCCGCGGGGGGCTCTCCCGCGAGGGGGCGTCCCCCGCGGGGGCGCGCCGGTGTCCGCCAGGGGGGGCCGGGCCGCCCCTCCCACGGCGCGACCGCTCTCCCACCCCGGCTCCGCCTCCCTCTTCACA
>NW_006788335.1:19399-27271 GCF_000442215.2 Lipotes vexillifer | reverse complement strand
GGCCCAGCCGCTCCACGGCATGTGGGATCTTCCCAGACCGGGGCACGAACCCGTATCCCCTGCATCGGCAGGGGGGGGGGGGGCGCGGGGCGGGCGGGCCGGGGCGTTCGAGGGGGAGGGGAGCGGCCGGGGCGCCGCCGCCCCGCGCACAGTAGGACTCCTGCTCGCCGCGCCCACCTTTCCTGGAGCCCCTACTCTGCGCCCGGCCTCGCTTGTTCCTCACAGCCGCCGCTGGGAGGCGACCCAGAAATGGTCCCATTTTCCCTGAGGAGGGACCGGCCGGGGCCCAGGAAGATGCCCACGGTCACGTCGGGGAGAGCCGAGGTGTGGAGTTCCGGGGCTGCCCTCCCTCTCCAGGCCCGCGGGTCTCGCCCTCGCACAGTGGTCTGCGGGTGTTTTGTTTTTTTCTTTTCCTCAAGTTCTTTTCGATGACATTCTTAAAAAAAAAAAAAAGAAAGAAAAAGAAAGAAGAGCATATTTAGGAGCACCTGGTTTTTATCCCATACGCAATGGCGCTGCACACTTTCTGCTCCCCCCCTTTCGCATTTGTACTACCCACTGGCATTCATTATTCACTGAGAGCGACAAAGTTTTAATTGCAAAAATTTATTTATTAACCAATGACAGAACTTTTAAACTTCAGCAGTGTTTTTTACGCTGAGGGACACGGACACATGGTGCGGGGCTGGGGCGGGACGCGGGGCATGGGAATCTTAAGTTTGCAGTTTGAGGAGCAGTTTGGGGTCGAGCTTCCTCGTGCATGGACCAGGTGGACTCTGGGCAGCTTCGTTTCCTGCCGCTCCCTTTATCGTGACCCGTCCAAACGGGGTTGATAGATGCCCAGCCAGAAAGCCCCCTAGTCTTCTGGACTTGAGGCCTGACTTTCCTTATCTTTTTCCAATCCCATTTACTGAACATCCTGTTCTGGGCCTGGCTGTCCTTGGGAAGCAAAGGTGCATAAAAACTGTGATTTTAAGAAGCTTATTAATTACTTGCCCAGGATTACTTGCTCCAGTCCTTCAGCGTCTTAATTGGTTGGGGATGGCTAGTTCTTTTTCCTCTAGGGCAGCTGGTCCTTGTTTGCAGTTTAAAGTAAAACATTATGAGGATGGTTATCACCTCGGAGAAGGTTCAGAGCTTAATTCAATAGATTCATGCCCTCCACCTGTCCTATAAAATAGGAAGTTAAGAGCCACAGCTGAATAGGGTCTTCAAAGAGGACCATTTTATTTATCACTGAAAAACACCATTTCCTTGCCTGCCATTTAGGTAGTCAGACTGACACGGCTCAGCATTCCACACTCCAGCATAGAAGTGCTGCATGCATCCCACTTCTTCTACTTCTTTTTTAAAAATAAATTTATTTATTTATTTTTGGCCACGTTGGGTCTTCATTGCTGCGCGTGGGCTTTCTCTAGTTGCGGTGAGCAGGGGCCACTCTTCCTCGCAATGCGTGAGATTCTCATCGCGGTGGCTTCTCTTGTTGCGGAGCTCGCGCTCTAGGTGCATGGGCTCAGTAGCTGTGGCTCGCGGGCTCTAGAGCGCAGGCTCAGTAGTTGTGGCGCATGGCTTTAGCTGCTCCACGGCATGTGGTATTTTCCCAGACCAGGGCTCAAACCCATGTCCCCTGCATTGGCAGCCAGGGAAGTCCCTAAATACCGTACATTTTAAACGTACAATCCAATGATTTTTAGTTTGACAGAGTTATTTCCCCCACTTTTATTGAGAAATAATTGACATATATCACTGTATAAGTTTAAAGTGTACAGCATGATGGTTTGATTTACATAAATTGTGAAATGATTACCACAATACGTTTAGTTAACATTCATCATCTCTTATAGATACAATAAAAAGAAAAGAAAAAAATTTTTTCTCCTTGTGATGAGAACTCTTAGGCTTTAATCCTTAACGCCTTTCCTATATATCATACAGCAGTGTTAACTAGAGTTATCATGTTGTTTATTACATCTCTAGTACTAAATTATTTTTCTTCCAGTTTTATTGAGAGATAATTGACATACAGCACTGTATAACTTTAAGGTGTACAGTATAATGATTTGACTTACATGCATCATGAAATGATTATCACAATAAGTTTAGTGAATATCCATCATCTCTAGTACTAAATTATTTTATAACTGGAAGTTTGTACCTTTTGACCACCCTCCTTTAATTCTCCCTCCTCCCACCTCTGGTGGCCACAAATTTATAGGTCTAGCGCTTACATTTAGGTCTATGATCTATTTTGAGTCAAATTTTGTGTATGGTGTGAGGTAGGGCCAGTCTGTTTTTCGTGGAGAAATACTCATAATTCAACAATATTGACTAAGTGGAATCCCACCACAGTGAGCTTATAACTGGTACAACATTTTAGAGTTGATCTGAATACTTTCTAAACTTTCTTCCAGATTAAAAAAAAAAGCGATTTTCTACTATATATAAAATAGGTAAACAACAAGGACCTATTGTATAGCACAGGGAACTATACTCAATATCTTGTAATAACCTATAATGGAAAAGAATCTGAAAAAGAATATATAAATGTGTAACCGAATCACTTTGCTATACACTTGAAACTAACACAACAGTGTAAACTAACTATACAGCAATAAAAATTGTCATTTAAAAAAGTGATCTATAGTTAGTAAAGCCTAAAAATGTAAGAAGTTAAGCAACAGAAATAGAAATAGCATAAATCTATTTTTTAAACTACTGGTCTTGATTTATTAGTGGATTATGAAATCAGTTTACTGGGTCATAACCAAATTTTTTTTATAAGTCAAATAATACAGAACACAAGAGAACAGAAACTATCAGAATTCTTCCCCTAAAGTGTTGCTTCATAACTTTCGTGATATGTGTGTGCGTGTTTATGTATTTGTATGTACCAGGAGTTGGTGTAAAATGTATTTCTTACTGTGGGGCCGCATTTTCAAAAGCTGGAGAAACACTGTATAAACTATAATGCAGAATTCTTTCATTCCACAAACATTTACTGAGTGCTTATTTTGTGCCAGGCCCTCTGCTAAGTCCTGGGGACAGTATGATAAATAGCACATGGTCTCCACCCTGCAACAGTGCACACATGCAGTTCCATCCACATTTAGCTTCTAGAGATGAAAGATTGTGCCTTGGTTCACTTTTCCCCAACCACAAGGGCTTCTTCCAAATATTGAGGTTTTGTCCTGAGGCACTTATTTTTCTGCAGTTAATGCTCAGTTGTTAATCTCATTTGAGATTTGCAGACATATTTGCTTTTCTCCCAACTAGGGGAACTTTGTTCCCAGGTTCATAATTCCATACTCTGTTTATTATACTGGGAAGGAAGTACAGGTCTAGTAGTGGGAGTTGGCCTTAACTGAACTGATTCCCAGTTTACTCCAACTATACTTAAACTAGCCCTACTGACGGACCTCAGGTGTTTTTAAACACTGGTATATTATTTTTAAAGGGAAACATTTTAAATCATGACAAAAATTTTATTTTCAAGGCATTCAGCAAAACAGCATTGGCATCAATAGTGAATGACATGTAACCATTTTGCAGATTGAGTTTAGGAAAATTAATGTGCTGTATTTCCAGTCATCCAGTGGGGGCTGGGGGAGGGTCACTTATTACAGCAGCTGTGCGCAGTCATGGTTCGGACATTTGCTCCTCTAACTGAGATACCATTTCTCAGTCTCTAGACACCATAAATTCTCAGGAGATTTAGATGCTCTTAATTTAAAATTAAAAAAAAAAATGATAGCCAGTTCAACATGTTGGACAGGTTAAGCGCACACACACACACACACACGCACACACATCTACTTTGTGAATGACTCTGTTGTGTTCCCACATATGATTTTTAAGTCTAGTTATGAAATTTTACCTGCAATCTCCCAATTTTACTCTGAATTTTATTAAGGTCCTTTTCTCCTACTCTTGCTATTCTGTCTTATCTTGCCCTTCATCAAATGACTTGCCCATTTTTATAAGGTCTTAAGTACCAAAGCCAGACTTGTAACCCATTTCTTCTGATTTCCAATTGCCTGATCCTTTCACTATACATCTCTGCTTAACTTACATTCTCTTTCTGTTTTGAGTGATTGCCTACAAAAAAAAAAAAATTTTGCTGGAATATTTTAATAAATACTTGATTATATACAAATCATTAGGTTATAATATGATACAGCTATGTATTGGTTCAAAATTTTAAAAAATGGAAGATATACGCCAATTCATATTTTATTTTCTCTTAATACCCCAATTTAGAGCTTTCTTTTAGATAATTTGAAAGAACTGAAAGAGACATAATTTTAAGGCTATTTCTTCAGTAATATGCTTTTCTTTAATATTGAATGAGATGACTCCTATTTTGGAAAATATTTTATTTCTCATAATCTGTAAGCACCTATGAAATTAATAATAATATCTAATTCCAAGGAAATTCCATTTGGTAATTTCAATAGTTTTGAATTAGACTATTTAAATTTTAAAGTTTTAATGGTTTGAAAATATCTCTTAAAGGTTCAAAAATACTTTTGATATACAGGAAATTTTAAAAAGAGGTTTTTGCCCTGCTTTATCAGTTTTTCTTCACTTTTTCCCTCAGAAATTGATGTATTTTGCATATCAGATTGGCTTGTAAGTATCAAGAGGTAGGAGGTAGCTATTAGGAAGAAGAGAATGCCTGGCAGAGTTTTCAGTTCAGGAAAATTTTCCTACCTTCTATCTGTCTTTTCTTTTCAAGAGTTTGGTTTTAATTAAGCACTGATAGAATGGAAAGAGCCCTGATTTTTTATCTCTGCTTATTGTGACTTTGAGCAGGAGACTCACCCTCTCTTAGGCTTAGTTCTCTCATCTATAAAATGGAAATATATTCTCATAATCTCATCAGTGAGATAACATGAAAAAGTGCCAAGTCAGGCTCCTAGTAGGAACTCAATAAATGTTGTTTATCAACTATGTGAAAGCAATGAGAATATTTTTTTCTGAAAGTCACTCACTAATGTATTAAAACACAGTTTGGATGCTAAATTGAGGGTTTTTTTCATATATGTGTCATATTTAGTCATCCATCTACATGGATATGCTACTCTCTTTCTTGTAAGTAAAAAGTCACTAGTCAAATAAGTAGATTTTGAAATAGCTATGAACCCCAGATATCTGTATGAGAATGGTTTTCTCATGGTATGCATGTGAACTTATGGGTCCTAGGCTTTGTCACATAAAACTAAAACAAAAACAAAAAACAAAACAAAACCTTTGTATGATGGAAAACATTAGACAAATATAGAAGTAGACAGAATAGTGTAATGAATACCCCCTGTACCCATAACCCGGCTTCAGTCTATGGCTATGGCTATGGCTTCAGTCTATGGCTAATACTGTTTCATCTATACCTTCACCTGCCTCCCTCTTCTGTATAATTCTGTAAATCCCCCAAATGAATTTCATCATAAAAAATTCAAACTGTTTTAAAATGTTGTCCTTAAGTCTTCTGTTTAAAAGTTGGTTCAAACAATTTGCCCTAGATTTTGGATTTATCAGAAAAGTCTCTGCTGAGATTTTCTCAACTCTTAACGTCTATCGTGGGCGAGTTGTAAAACGCATTCACTGCTCAGAGGACCACCGTCTGCACACTCCGGAGTTTAGCGACCTAAGGACATAAGTGCCATGTCCAGGCTGAGTAATGGGCAAGGAGCTTGGACCCGGGGAAAGGCAGTTATGGTACTTCCGTTGCTAACAACAACAAAACCTCCAAAACAAAAAACAAAAAAACCCAACGCTTGTGTGCCCATGAAGTGTCTATCTTCCCTTACTAAGATGTAAGTAAGCACCTTCACAGCAGAAGCCATGGCTTATTGATCTTTTTACACCCACGACCTGTTGCCCTACAAGGCCTGAAACCAAATAAGTGGACAATCAATGTTTGTTGAATGATTGATTGCCAAGTGTTTAACTTGCAACCCAAGCCTACTATTAAGTAAATAATTCAAATGTCAGCTCATCAAGAGGTCCTCCAATCACTATTGTTCTTTATTCTCTTAACAGTTTTATTTTTCTTCCTACCACTTATCACTACCTGAAATTATATTTTTAAACTTTATTTACTGTTTCTCTCCCCACACTAGAATGTGAACTCCATGAAGGCAGCATTTTTTTTTAAAGTCTTTATAATTTTAGAACAGCCTTAGGTTCACAGCAAAATTAAGAGGAAGGTGCAGAGATTTCCCATACGGCCCGTAAGGCAGGGATTTTTTTTACTTGCTGTTGTAGCCCTGGCTGATGGTATGCCTAACATAGGGCGTACATTTTTATTATTGAAAAAATAGTAATGCCATAAATTCAGTCACCTTTAAAGGTTGTATTTTCATCCTTAATGATGAATATCATTTATGTAAATTCTCAGGCTCAGCTACTGACCTGAGCCTTACTTACATAGCCACAAGCCTTTCTGTTTTTATGAACATAATTTTATTTTGAATATTTGGACCCATGCGCCAACTTTGCTCTTGATACAGGAACTGCTACTATTGATACACAATTTCTCTTTTGAGCAGACTGAGGACAGGGAAGTTTGAGCAGAAGGCTGAGGAACTGGGCTTTCTATTAGAGTGATTTCAGCTATTCTGTTCCCACGGTGATATTCCAGTAATATAATTTCCTTTATTCCTTTTTACAGAAGAGGTTTTCAGGAACGCAGGTGCCTACTTCTGAAATGCCTTAAGGTAGAAGGATGCAAACTAAGATAGCAACAGACTTCTTGCTGCCCTGGCCATCCCCACAGCTCTCTCGCCAGTCTCTAGCTGGCCAGCCCTGGCACTGACACCTAAAGGAGCATTTTTCATGCATCCAAGACAGGCAATTTGGAGCCACTTTCTGGGGATGACACTTTGGCCTGGCGTAGACTTCTTCCTTCTGTTTTGCATTTTTACTGCATTTTAAATAAGTAACTGGTAGGTTGATCATGAATTGTATTTATATGTTTAGAAACTTTTGTACAATAGTGGGAGGAGCTACGGAGAGAGTTGGGAGATGTGTATGCTTTACCAAAGGGCTTTGTTTATTGACATTATGTCTGGCAGCCACTCTTCCTACCACTGTCACATGGATACATGGATATTTTTTCCTCCCCTAAGTATTTTTCTGATTTTAATCTCCTATAATTATCCATTTATTCTCACAGTAAAATTTCAGTAGATCAATTCTTTTAGGTCAATTTCTGCATACCTTCACCTAGGATGCAGAATTTTTTAAAAATTATTTTATTCCTGTGGTAGTAAGAAGTTGATTCTTCCATGTACAGGGCTTTAAAAAGATAAATTTAGTTGATGCCTTTAACTGTTCTCCTGCCAAACGGAATTGCACTGACCTAGATGATTTGCATAATTTATTAATGACAGAAATCAAATTATTAGCATTTAGGGCAAAGTTTAGTCTGGTTCTACAGAACAAAAGTCTCACTATAATTTTCCAATTATTATATTTAATTCTAGAATATCACTAGACATTCCCCCCACCCCCAATTTTTAAATCTATGTATCATGCAGCATGTTTAAAGAGGCGATGTTGTATAAGACAAATAAAACATTTACAAACCACACAATTAATAACAATTATAATATAGGGGCAACAAAAGTCAGTACAACCAAATAATGCAAGGATACTTAAATCTAAGAGGAAAAACAAAAACAAAATTGAAAATAAAAAGAAATCACAGACACTTCCCTGGTGGCGCAGTGGTTGAGAGTCCGCCTGCTGATGCAGGGAACACGGGTTCGTGCCCCGGTCTGGGAAGATCCCACAGGCCGCAGAGCGGCTGGGCCTGTGAGCCATGGCCGCTGAGCCTGCACGTCCGGAGCTTGTGCTCCGCAACACAGTGAG
>NW_006788335.1:0-19389 GCF_000442215.2 Lipotes vexillifer | reverse complement strand
AAAAAAAAAAAAAAAAAAAAAAAAAAAAAAAAAATCACAGTCTTGGACTTTTATGTAAATTGTGACTTTTTTCTTTTTAATTATTTAAAAAGTTATAGAAGTGATATAAGCTTCTTGTAAAAAGTCAAGCCACTTGTATACCAATGTTCATAGGAGTACTGTTCATAGTAGCCAAAAAGTGGAAACCATCCAAACGTCTATCCATTGCTGAATGCATAAACAGAATGTGGTCTATCTATACAATGGAATATTATTAAGCCATTAAAAGGAATGATGTGCTGATAATACTACAACAAGTATAAGCCTCAAAAGCATTATGCTAAGTGAAAAGTCAGTCACAGAAGACCTCATATTGTATGATTCCATTTATATGAAACGTCCAGAATAGGCAAATCCATAGTGACAGAAAGATGATTAGAAGTTGCCAGGGGATTGGGGTTGTGGGGAGAAAATCGGGAATGATTATTAATGAGTACAGTTTCTTTGGGGGGTGATGAAATGTTCCCGTTAGACAGTGCTGACAGTTGCACAACTTTGTTAAATATACTAAAACCTACTGAATTGTACATTTAAAAGGTGAATTTTTACAGTATGTGGATTATATCTCAACTAAAAAAATGGAGAAAAAGATGATTATTTATATCCTTCCCTTACCAAATAACAACCAGCATGTTTTTTTCTTTTCTCCAGCCACCTACCTCATTTTGTCATTCTCTCATTCCAGGGCTGCAGCAGACTGCTGTGCAGGTTATAACTCTGCCCCAAAGGGCTGGCCAAGTGGACAAAGAGGGTCTGAAGTCCTAGCCATGCACTCATTCTACCTGAAAGAAGAGGTGTCTTTCTTCTAATTCACACAAAGGTGACTTATAGACTAACAGTGGCCTTAACCATTTGCCTGGGCTTTTGGAGTAGGGACAGTTGGTAAATATATGTGCTTAGTTTGCTATTTTGGATTAAAAGTCAAGCACTTCATAAGTCAGAAAAAGAAAGACAAATACCATATGATATCACTTATATGTGGAATCTAAAATATGGCACAAATGAACCTATCTATGAAACAGAAACAGACTCTCAGACATAGAGAACAGACCTGTGGTTGCCAAGGGGGAGGGGGTTGGGGGAGGGATGGAGTGGGAGGTTGGGATTAGCAGATGTAAGCTTTTATATATAAAATGGATAAACAACAATGTCCTACTGTATAGCACAGAAATCTATATTCAATATCCTATGATAAATCATAATGGAAAAGAGTATTTTTAAAAGAATTTATCTGTATGTGTGTAACCAAATCACTTTGCTGTACAGCAGAAATTAATACAACACTGTAAATCAACTACACTTCAAGAAAAAAATTGATAAAATTAAAAAAAAAAAAGTCAAGCACTTCATTTTACTCTAATACTATAGTGGATTATTTTCCAGACGAGAACACTCTTCGGCCCTCTCTTTGCACATTGGGTTGAAACTTATCTGATTAAGCTTAAGAAGTACATTTCTAGTTTAAATGCTGTCATACAGTTCCTTTAAACTTGCCTTTTTTGTTTAAAAAGGAATTGGTGTATTGTTCAACTTTACATTATGGTCCTCCAATACAGTTTTTATGTTTGACACCACCACTACTAAGAGGATTTCCTGATACTTACTTGTTCTAACAATGCAACTTTTCTGACAGCATTCTTGTATAGATTTCAAAAGAGCTCAAATAATAGTATTTTCTACACTAAATTTAATCAGTGAGTCAACACACATTTATTGAATTATTATTATGTTCAAAATAACATTCTATTCCAAACAGGAAGAACCCCCAAATCCTGGTACTTTACATGCAAAGTACTTATGTGCCTGGCATATAGTAGGTACTCAATAAATATCAGTAAATGAATCAATGAATAAGAGCAATTTTGTTTATTTGTGATATCTGAAGATTAGACACTTTGACAAATAACCATAGAATTTAATAGGTCCTTAATTCTACCATTAGAGAAAGAAGAGAAGCTGATGTAAAAAATGTGATATAATTAGTGACTGCTTCTAAAATAAATCCCACAACTCTGGCAAACTAACAATTATTTTAGTGTTAAGTATTTGTAGCTGCTAATTTTCGTCAGCAATTTTTTGTCTACTTTGCCAGTTTGTTTGTTTATGAAAGAGTATTTACTGCTAACTTCCATGATTACTCAAAGTGTTTCCATATAGAAAATAGATAATCAGTGCTTCTCAAATCTGGCTGCACATCAAACACTTAATGTTTCTGTTTTGTGCTTCTTTGTTTGTTTCCAATCCTAAAAAGGTGGAATCCAAGCTTTCACCTGGTTGAGCTCGTGGATGATATTTTAAGTTTTATTTTTATCCACACAAATTGTACGTGAACAAAATTTTCTTTAAAAAAGTGTAAAGATTTCAGGACTTGCCTGGTGGTGCAGTGGTTAAGAATCTGCCTGCCAATGCAGGGGACACGGGTTCAAGCCCTGGTCCGCGAAGATCCCATATGCGGCGGAGCAACTAAGCCTGTGCACCACAACTACTGAGCCTGCGCGCCACAACTACTGAGCCCGCGTGCCACAACTACTGAAGCCCGCGCGCCCAGAACTCGTGCTCCGCAACAAGAGAAGCCACTGCAATAAGAAGCCTGCGCACCGCAACGAAGAGTAGCCCCTGCTCGCTGCAAGTGGAGAAAGCCCACAGGCAGCAATGAAGACCCAACGCAGCCAAAAATAAATAAATTAATTAATTTTTTAAAAAGTGGAAAGATTTCAAATAATGCCAAATTCTCATCATCATTCCCGGTCTTGGTTCTTTCTCTCCTTCCCTGATACAGGTGTACTTCTTATGCACATTAAAATTTGGGAACCATTGCTATAATGAACAGGTCAGTAGTAATAAACTGAAAAATTGTGTTAGAACTCAAATATGAGGCCAGATTTTTAATGTTTTCTCTGTCGTGTGAAATGCAGAGTCCAAGTCCCAATCAAGATAGAATTACCTCTTCAAGTATTTGAGGGCCATCATTTAAGATGATTTCTTACCGAAAGAATCTCTTCCGTCTTACGAAAATAAAAAAAAAAAATTTCAATTACCCTCAGTAAGAAATGTAAGCAATGGAAGTAGTAATGGTAAGCAATGGAAGTAGTAAACATATTCAGTATATGGGGAAAACAGTTGGTATTCAGTAAACACCAAGTAATTTATTGACTTGGCAAGGCTCCCTTGAACTTTAGTATATAGTTAACTCTTACTTATCTAGGAACAGATTTACTATTTTGTAAGCTGTAATGTCATCGAGCTTCTCCCCAACATTTTGCTAAATTCTAGGCTGTTTTACAGTGTGCCTGAGATAGCAGAAGGATTAACCAAGCTGAACGGGGCAGGGGGAGGGGAGGCTGGTGTAGGTTCACTGTCAAATACACTGTGTTAGCTGAAAGACAAAAATTCTGCTTTCAGGGAGCTCACTGTCCTGTAGCGGAGGCAGACAAGCTAAAGAAAATTAGAACACAACGGGTAAGTGCAATGAAAGAGGTGTTATATAGCGCTGGGGGGTACATAGAGAGGGGAGGAATCTAACTCAGGTTGGAGAGGGGAGTAGTAAATGGGAAGGCTCCCCATAGATGTAATATCTGACCTTAATCTTCAAGGATGAGTATGATGCAGCCGTACAAAAACATTTAGGAGGTAGAGTACAAGACCTTTTAAAAAAAAGATTTGCTCCAACTTGAGTAATTGATGGGGTGCGTTTGGGACATGCTGAGTTTTCGGTGTTTGTTGGTGGGGGCGGGTATCCAAGTGAAGATGTCCATGGACGATAGGCTCCCCACTCCTGTAACTTTGGAAGGGAATCTCAAATGGAAATACAACGTGGAGTTGTCATCGTACACTAGCCAATGAAGCCTTTGATGTGAAAGGACTGCCAGGGAGAACAAGAAGAGGAGGAGGCTGAGGAGAAATCTCTGCAGAACATGAGCTTGTAAGGGATAGAGGGAATCTGAGAAGGAGCAGCTGGAGAGGTGGAAAAAAGAAAAATGAGAACTGCCTGGTACAATGAAGGTCAAAGGAAGGAGCAGACAGTACTCAGAGGGCACAGAGATGTCAGTTAAGATGGGCCTGGTGACTTGGGTGAAAGAGGAGAGGGAGGTAGAAGCCCGTGTCGGTCAGGAACATTTACTGAGCAACTACTATGTGCCTGGCATTGTAAGGTATCGTGCTGTTTAACTTTCACCACAGCTCTCTGAGGTATTAATGCATCATCCTCATATTACAGATGAGTAAATGGAGGCACTGAAAGGCCTTGACCAGAGTCATACAACTAGCCTGCCACAGATGAAAGATAACTCAGCTCTGCCTAACTCCGGGGTCTAGCCTCTCAGCTACTGCTGGTTACCAGTGGTGGTGAAAAAGTGGAGATAATGAATGTGGACAGCTCTTTTGAGATGTTTGTGAAGGGAAGAGGGTTGACTTTACAAAGGAGAAGCTGAGTCTAAACAAGGTGGTTTTTATTTCTGTTTTTTAAGATGACAGAGGTTTGCACATGATGATAAGCTGAGGAGAAAGAGCTAGTGAAAAGAAAGACACGGAAGTCTCCAGAATGAAGGGGTTGATGCATTTCTAGCCAGACTGTTATTTCTGTGGCTAGATCAGAACAGATCTGGGGAAAACAAACAAACAAACAAACAAACATATCTGGAAAGAGGCTCTCAGCTTGAATAACTGAAGCTATGTGGTACTGTATTAGTATGTTTAATGAAAGAAATCACCTGCAATAAGTGTCCATCTAGATTTTTCTCACTTTGGAATCCATTAATATAATTAATATAATTCATGATGAATTAGACTGAATTTCTTATTTCACTACAATTCACAACTGTAGTCACTATATCAAACTCGGCCCTATCTATCTAGGTTTAAGATCAATACTAACAGTCAGGGATAGGCCCCATTTACACCTTCCTTCCTATGTTCACACTGTAAAATCTAGCATCTTATTTCCTGCCATCAGCTGCTGTGCTCCTGTGGAATGCCCAGAGTTCTTTCTTTCGTAACAGAAAAATTGGTGCCCATTGTAGAGCTCCTACCTAGGAGCTGCTGTGGTACTAGCATTCACTACTTTCATTTCTCCCAGATCTTATTTTCAAAAAAAAATATGCCATGTGTGGTTAAACTTTATTTAAACTGAGCTTCTAGTAATTATACTAGAAAGGGCAATAAAATTCAATGTGTTCAGTTTACAAAGGGCTTACAGTGAATTGCCTACCGAGACCCACCAGAGCTCTTGGTAGATTCCCCTCCAAAAGAGCATAGTTTTGCTGCGCTGGTGGCTTCTAAATCTTAGAGAACGAACTTATGGTTACCAGGCGGGAATGGTGGTGGGGGAAGGATAGATTGGGAGTTTGCGATTTACATGTACACACTGCTGTATTTAAAACAGATAACCCACAAGGGCCTACTGCTTAGCACAGGGAACTCTGCTCAATACTCTGTAATCACCTAAATGGGAAAAGAATTTGAAAAAGAAGATACATGTATGTGTATAACTGAATCACTCTGCTGTATACCTGAAACTAACACAACATTGTTAATCAACTATACTCCAATATAAAATAAAAATTAAAAAAATCATAGTCTAGGTCATTATTTTACACATTCAAGACAGACAAACTAGGACTTCCTGTGCAAGGCGCTAGTGCCAGGGCTGTGGGGAAAATGCAAAGTATCATGCATGTATCTCCTCTAGGAGCTTTCAACTTTCTTAGGAGAGATTAGCTGGTTATGGAAGTGACTAGAATTCAGAACACTGAAGGGCCAGTATAAATGGTGAAAGGATGTTAGGTCACTCTAATTTCTTCCATTTAAAAATAATTACAGCAGTAATGCAGGATTTTTGTTGAAGGGAATACAGAAATATCTAGAATAAACTGTAGAAGTTCCCTCTTACTTCCTCCCCACTTCCACTTCCCTTCCCAGATTGAGGCTTTTTTTGAATTTTCATAAATATAGAAGTACATATGGACTTTAGCACACACACTTTTATAGTTGTTTAGCAAAAAATTATTTGAAATGCATTGTTCTGTGAATTTTTTACTCAATAAGGCCTTTCATGTCAGAACATACGGATCTATTCTGTTTAAATTCAATGTAGAATACATTTTAAAATGTAGCTTAAGTGAGTGAAACAAAATGCCTAAGTTCTAAAACTTTTGACTGGCAAACATTAGTGATTATATTCAATTACTTCCATGTTTAATTTCATGTTTGAGAAAACTAAACCTCATAGGAATTTCCTCTTAACTTTTCCATCTTTTAAGAACATAGATTTAATGCATTATTTTGATATATAAGACCACACATAAGTATTTTGTTCAAAACAAAGTATTCTTGAAAGGAATACTTAAGTAGAATATACTAGAATACTACGTAACAAGCCATAATAAGCTATAATTGAATGCTGTGGATCCCACGATGCAGAAACAGAATGAAATAAAAGAAAAAAATTCTTAAATATCTAATAATAATGGTAATTCTAATGGTACCTAAGGACAATGGGGGTTCTTTTTAAAATTTTCAGTTCTTTTCTCATCATTGTTAAACTGATAACTAAAATCTTTAAGATAAAAACCCAAAATGCTACATACATCTTGTTTAAAAAAATACTTACATACACATGTATAGAAAAATGCCTAGAGAAAAATAAGTGTATGTTTTAACCGTGGTTATGGCTGGGTAGTGGGATGCGTTCAAGGTGATTGTTATTCTTTATCTTTTTCTGAACTTTCCAATTAAAAAAATAATGAATACATATCCATTTTCTTAATTAGAAATTTTAATTAGAATTTCTTAATTAGAAATTAATTTCTTAATTAGTAAAATAAAATGAATTAACAATAAATGAACTGAATGACTATATCTCTAGATTTAAGAAAAAGAACTGTGCCCCCCTTATATTTCCCCACATTACTTTTACTCAAGTAGATGTTAAACTTTAAATATTTATAAAGACAAAAAACAGCATTGGACCATTAAGTATAGTGTATAAAATTATAACCTCATGTCAAATAAACTCAAAAATAGACTTGTATGAATAAGCACAGCATCTAAAGTAGCTTATTCTAGTACTGTTAGGCCAGCTCACAAAATACATTTTTATTGACTAATACGTTAAATCTCTTGTTAAATAATTACTATTTTTAATTTATAATTTAGCAAAATTCAGTTTTTCAAAAAGCTTATTCTTGTCATTTCCAAAAAAAGACAAGGGGAAAGGAGAGAGGAAGCTGTGTTTACTGGGAAAGTTGCAACATTCAGTTCGTAAGTGCTTTTTGCTTTAGATATTTTTTTCAACTCCTTCTCTTACATAAGAGTCCTGTAATATCTCCATAGGGAGAAATAACACTGGGCTACATTATGTCTTTTTAATTTTTCCTCCAGATAGTGTTTACAAATCAACATGTGGCAGTGACTCCATATTCAAAGTTAGCCAATTTGGGTGTCCATTTGCCATTAAGGACAATTGGTAATTTTAACAATCAATGAGAGTTTATTTTAGGAGAAAACTTACTGAAATTTGCAGGAAATAACCTTTTTGTTCCCAAACAGCTGTCATTGAACACCATTATATCTACAACAATTAAAATTATCTCTGGTGACTTTTAGCATTTGGCATTGCTCCATTATTGTTCAGTTAAATATTTTTCAAGTTTGCTAGGACTTTTGCCCACTGTGTGCTTACGGCCCTTTATTGTCAATATGTATCTTAGAATTCACCTTTGTGACATTATTTTTTTGCATTGTGGGAGTGAATGTAATTTCTGAAGCTAATTGCCTGAGAAATCAAGTAATATGTATTAGGAAATTGCAGTACAGATTTATAAGTTACTTATGAAAATATGATTACAATGTATCCCATCATATTTGGCAACAGATAGTCCCCTTGTCTGCGTTTCTGGATCTTTGCAAAAAATTTCCAGTTTAAAGGATTAGCTAATGTTTAGTGAACAAAAAGAGCAAGGGTGACACGTGCTGTCATTTTAATAACTTGAATTTTGAAAATTGTGATGAAAAATTCTAAGACCAGACCATCAGTGCAGGGACTTGATTGTCAAAAACCAAACCAAACAAACCCCCAAACATTCTATTTTGCATATGTCAATGGAAGTCATAAACAAGTTAGCTCAGCACCCACCCTAAATGTACTGTCTTAGAAAGAAATAACAAGCTTCAGGTCCCCCAATTTAAATCCTAAACAAGACTTCATGTTTGTTCATTCAATTTTGAAAGGAAGTAAATGTTTGTCTTCAGAAATGACTGGTTAAATATTGAAACATAATAAATAGCTTACGAACCCTAAACACATCATAGGATAAAATATCTTGGACTTTGATCACTATTACTTGGTTACTATATTTTGAGGGAAAGAATTTATTTGCCATGATTTATTCAAACTAAAAAGTTATTTGGAAAATATTTAACAATTATTACTCATTATTTAAACCTAGGATACTGATACCAAAGAACATTTCTTATAACCTAATACTTTACTGAACACTTCCAAGCTCATAAGTAACTGTTCAGACAAAAACAAAAAAAAAACAAACCCAAAACTGGAAAGGATTAGAAGGGTTCACAGAGTGAAATTTATTTAAGCAACTTCCATCTGCAGGAATTCAAAGCACTGTAAGCTCTGTGTTTATGTATTTAGGGCTCATCAATTTGCATATGTTGTCTTTAGGCTAACTCCCTTTGGTGGTCTTCCCTCTGTCAGGTCACAACAGATATTTTTATTTCTGAACCCTCCTCCCCATTTCACATAATTAAATCCAGGACTTTTTTTTTTTTTTTTTCCGGTACGCGGGCCTCTCACTGTTGTGGCCTCTCCCGTTGGGGAGCACAGGCTCTGGACGGGCAGGCTCAGCGGCCATGGCTCACGGGCCCAGCCGCTCCGCGGCATGTGGGATCTTCCCGGACCTGGGCAACTAACCCGCGTCCCCTGCATCGGCAGGCGGACTCTCAACCACTGCGCCACCAGGGAAGCCCTTCAGGACTTTTTTGAGGAGAAACAGTAGCTAATACAACTGTTTTCCCATCTTAGGAAGTTGTAAATAAAGGGCATGCAATGTATTATTTAAAAAGCAGATGCAAAACTTTCATAAAATTTAAAATCGACTAGTAACCTGAAGACAAATACCCCAAATTGTTAAATGGTCTTATCTCTGGGGTATGGAATACTGGTGATTTTTCTTTTCCTGACACTTTCTGAACTTTTCAGAAATTCATGTATTACTTTTATATTTAGCCCAGTATGGAGAAAGAGGTGGAAGAGTATCCCATTGATCATGAAAATGTGAATAAAATATGTAAAACACTGAGTTTTCTAAAGTAAATCACTTTTTACAAATTACAAAATTACTTTTGTAAAAATAATCCAGGCTTCCAAGCTCTTCCTCTCATTTGTGGAACATAAAGTATATTTTGGATCAAGACATGGAACATTCCATTCAATGCGAAATCTAGAAAGGAACTGCACCTGTATCCCCATGCAGCGCCAAAAAAATGTAGCTACTGAATAAATACTCTTCCTAAATTAGAGAAAAGAATTAAAGCCCACTTTTCCACTTACTACTATACACAAAAGTGAAAGTTTTATTCTTGGCACAAATATGATAGAATTTGTGGGATAGTAATTATTAGTAATAAGGTATTTGTTCAGAGTTTTATTATACTGAACAGTTTTTACATGGAAGAATAGATATTGCAGAATATAACTCAGTGCTTAACTGAAAACTTGATGATTTTTAATTAAACTATAACTATTTACAAGTTTTAAAAATTACTTGATTAATTATTTTCCTCAAAACTGCTAATTGTACCAAACAGAAAACATTGTGTATCTGAGGATTTGTTTACCTAAACAGATGCTCTTGGTGGGGGTGAATTTAGCTTCAGCAGAATTTTTTGTAAGAAAAATAACATTTACAGAATGGCAATTCTAAAAAAAAATGATCTTTTTCATAGGAAAATGTGAAGCAATGTATGTGGAAAGCTGCAAAGACTGGAGTTACAGGCAGATGAAGCAAGGGACATTTGGTAGTAAAATAAAAAGAATTAAATGATGGCTAAAGGTTTTTTTTGACAGAAGTAACTAATATATGGAACAAACTATTAATAAAACTTTGGGGGATGAACTATTAGTACAACTGTTTAAAAATAATCAGAAGTTGTAAAAGAATTCCAGTGCAGGAGAGGCATGAGATAAAGAGGGAAGTTAAGAAAGAAGAATAAGGATGTGACTAGACATGTGACTTTGTCATATTTTTATTATCTTTGCAGAAAACCTCAGACTAATGAGGAAAGAGGATTGAGGAGAAGACAAGCTAAAATTGAGGTCTCTAGATGAGATCTTTTGCTTGGATTTTATATTCTTCCGTTTTTAAAAAACACATTTTTTGGAGTATATTTCATGGTAGAAAAATCTCTCAAATAGTCTATAGTTTACAACAAAAATTGAAAAGCAAATGAAATATGTGGAATTCTTCTCAGATATAGATAGAGACCAAAAATAAATCTGCACCTTTGCATTTCAAAGTTCAACAGAAGTGTTGTGGTTAGAGTCTGACGTTTCTGCTGCTCTTATTTTTGCAGTCCTTTTTGCCATAATCTTGGCAAATGCTTAAGGAACCTAAATTCTAAAATCATTTCCAATCCAGTAAAATGATCTGTATTTCTTTCTTCACTGAACCTTTTTATTAATCTTCCATTTATCAGAATTTGAAGCTGCTCTTGAATTTGCACTCTTCCATTTGAAGGTCTGATCATGCAATCCACTGTTTTATTATATATAAAATATATATACGTGTGTGTGTGTGTGTGTGTAATATATATATGTGTGTGTGTGTGTGTGTGTGTGTGTGTGTGTGTGTGTGTGTGTATATATATATATATATATATATATATATGCCAAGCATTGTGCTAGGCACTTGAGACAAAATGCTGAACAATTCAGAAACGTTTCCCATTCTCACTGTACACCAAGTTCTTTCCCAAAAAAGCTTGTAAAGGTTCTAACCATCTCTACAATGGTATCAAAAATAATCTCTCTTTTCTAGTTTGGATAACCAGACATTAGCTGTTATTTGTTCCTTAGTGGTTTTCCACATGCCAGTCATCCTATTGTGGAACTCCTCAATCTCAGACCAAACCCCTCTACTAGTGTATGTTTTCCCATGTGACCCTTTAAATAAATTCTGATTTTTCCCATAATTAATTAATCTCAGAAATCAAAATGAAACATGTCACCAGGGTCTTATTTAAAGCCAAGAAATTTATTGGCTATTGTCCAGGCTTCTTTCTAAATTCAACAACCCCAAAGACTACTCTCACCATCCTTGCTTCTTGATATTAGGCATTTTCTCTTTAGAGAACTAGGGCACATATAAGAAAGAGTTTTGATATGCCTATGCTTTAACCAGGACCACATTTATTTCTGATTTCAATGATACATAAGGAAATTTTCCTCTAAAATTTCCATATCTGTGTTTTCTTAAAAAGATTGGGCTTCCCTGGTGGCGCAGTGGTTGCGAGTCCGCCTGCCGATGCAGGGAACACGGGTTTGTGCCCCGGTCCGGGAAGATCCCACGTGCCGTGGAGCGGCTGGGCCCGTGAGCCATGGCCGCTGAGCCTGCGCGTCCGGAGCTTGTGCTCCCCAACGGGAGAGGCCACAACAGGGAGAGGCCCACTTACAGCAAAAAAACAAAAAACAAAAAACAAGATTTATGCACCCCATCCTTAGTAATAAAATGCTATTATACCATTTTTCATTCTTTGAATGATCCAAACTATAGCAAGTCGAACTCTTTTCTCAAAGTCTGAGTCTTTAGGCCTGGTAACAACTTAATGTACAGCTAAATCTTTATGATTTATACATGGATTACTTGAATTATACTTTATCTTTGGTGACTCAGCTCTTTCTCACTTCTGCCACCTGAGCCAGGTTCAAGGATACTGAAAGGAAGCTGAACTGAGTCAGGGTCAAACAAGGAGAATGAAATCGTGGGATGTGTGTGCGTGTGTGTGTGTGTGTGTGTGTGTGCGTGTGTGTGTGTATCTGTGTGTATGAGACAGAGAGACACACAGAAAGACAGAGACAGATTTAATTCCCAAGTCAAACTCAAAATTGTCCATGTTTTAAAAAAAGGTCTCTCTTTTGCTGAGGTAGACAAAAAAATTACATAGAGCTAGACGTACCATATGATATCACTTATATGTGGAATCTAAAATATGACACAAATGAACTTATCTATGAAACAGAAACAGACTCACAGACATAGAGAACAGACTTGTGGTTGCCAAGGGGGGGTAGGTGGGGGAGGGATGGATTGGAAGTTTGAGATTAGCAGAGGCAAACTATTATAAAGAAAATGGGTAAACAACAAGGTCCTACTGTATTACACAGGGAACTATATTCAATAGCCTGTGATAAACCACAATGGAAAAGTGTATGAAAAAGAATTCATATATATGTACAACTGAGTCACTTTGCTGTAGAGCAGAAATTAACACAACATTATAAATCACCTATACTTCAGTTAAAAAAAGAAAAAGAACTAAGGAGAAAGTTGGGTACCTTTTCTTTCTCCTTCCTTCCATTCCTCCCTCCCCAGGAAGAATTCTTCCTTTTTTCTCCCTTTTCCTCCCCCTCCCTCCCTCTCTCCCTCCCTCCCTCCCTCCTTCCTTCCTTTGCAAAAGTGTCATCTCAGTTGAAAGCACAGGATTCTTTGGCAGCAGGGTAGGGGATACCTACTCATCCAACCTTCAGCTTAATTGCATCTGGTCCTTAGGGAGATGTTGACCCAGCTGTTAGGACCACTGCACCCCAAACATGAAGCCTGTGGCCTCTGAACAGTGCTGTGCCTCCACTAATGCACATCTCAGAGCCCACGTGCCTCGCTTCCTGTATTTCCTTCTCCCTCCCCCTTTTGTTCCCTCCTCTGTCTTCCACGTTTGTCTTTTTCTTTCTGTATCTGTCTGCGTGCCTCCCTCTGTCTCTATTCTGCTGTTCTCCCTGTTTCTCTTTCATTCACTAAGATTTTCTCTGTTTTTCTCATAAAAACCTCTACATTATTATTTAAAACATTTTCTTTCTTGAATTTAGATGAGAAAGCTGGTGCCTTGATAAATATATACTTCTGCAAAGATATAGCTGTTGTAACTTCTAATTTTTGTTTCTATGAGTCAGTGATCTTTGACAGAAAGAAAGCATTCTCACTACAGCTTACAGTATTAACACTTAGGAAATGTATGAGATATTCTAAGGGGCTCCTGTTAATTTCTTCTAAGTTTTTTAGGATAATTTTAGAAAGAAACTATCATAAACATTGAAAAGCATAATTATCCTTGGGTAGGGTTGCTAGATTTAGTAAATAAAAATACAGGACACTCAGTTAAATTTCAGATAAACAGCAAATAATTATTTAGTATAAGTATGTCCCATGCAATTTTTGAGACATATGTATATTAAAAAACTATTTGGTATTTATCTGAAATTTAAATTTAACTGGGTATGTTATGATTGACCTTTTATGTCTATATGCAATATTTGTAAGCTGAGTGTTTTTAATTTGGGGACTGATTGTATTTAGAGTTCCTTGCTGCTTCTATATTTAGAGTTCCCTGGTGCAGTTTCCCACTGAGATTTTACTACTCCTGTGGCTGGCCACCGGATAAAGATGAGTGATAGTGAAAAAAACTATAATTAAAATTAATTAAATTTTCCTATTTACTTCTAGCATGAGGCTCTGTGAGAGCAAACAGTAAGTTTCTCAGTTGTTTGTCCCCCACTAATTCTGAATTCAAAAGAATGTCCTGACTTTATGTTTTCCCCCTTGGATATATATTTTTTTAATTTCACTTCCTTTCTGTTCCATCTAACACATGCATGGTTTAAGGAGAAAAATGTACCTATATATTCCATTCCAGATCACCTCCCACTGAAACAGGCATGTATTTACTTAATGAACACTGTAAAAGGCAGCATTTCTGAACCTCTTATAAAAGTCAGCCTTATAAATTGCACTAGGTCCATTGTTTTTCTTAATCTCTCTCTCTCATTTTAAAATAAAATATCTGAAAGAAAGCGTGAGTGACTATAGTAATCATAATAGCTAACATTTATTGATCACTTACTATTTGACAGGCACTGTTCAAGCATTGTATATAAAATGGCTTAAATCATTTAAATCCCCCAAACCAATAAGGTGGGTACTGTGATTATCCTCACTTTAGAGATCAGGAAACCGAGGCAAGGGGAAGTTAGGTAACGCCCAGTTTCCTCTGATATTAACATTTTACATTAGCACGGTACTTTGTCACAAAATATATATTATTATTAAAGTCCATGCTTTATTCATACTCCCTTAGTTTTTCCTAACGTCCTTTTTCTGTTCCAGGATCCTATTACATGTAGTCGTCATGCCTCCTTTGGGTCCTCTTGGCTGTGACAGTTTCTCAGACTTTCCTGGTTTGCAATGACTTTGACAGTTTTGAGGAGTCCTGGTCAGGTATTCTGTAGAATGTCCCTCAGCTGGGAATTGTGTTTGATGTTTTTCTCCTGTTTAGACTAGGATTATGGATTTTGGGGAGGAAGACCATAGAGGTTTACCTGTTGCCATTCTTATCATATCATGTCAACCTTGATCTCTGGCTGGGTTAGTGTTTGTCGGGTTTCTCCACTGTGAAGTGATTCCTTTTTCCCTCTTTCAACACTGCCCTCTTTGGAAGAAAGTCACTATTCCCCACCCACACATAAGGGGTGGAGAGTTATAACTGAGCTATTATTCTAATAACAGTTTTATTGAGACATAATTCATATACTGTGTGATACATCTATTTAAAGTGTACAGTTCAGTAGGTCTCAGTATATTCACAGAGTTGTGAAAACATCACCACAATCAATTTTTAAATATTTTCATCACCCCAAAAAGAAACGCATACCCATCAACAGTCATTCCCCTTTTTCTCTTGTCCCCCTCCCCGAGTTCATGGCAACCTAATTGACTGTCTCTATGGATTTGCCTGTTCTGGGCATTTCATATATATGGAATCATGGTGCTTTGTGACTGTCTTCTTTCACTAAGCATAATGTTTTGGAGCACGTCTGTGTTGTAGTATGTATCAGTACACTACAGTGCTCTTGACTGCTGAGTAGTAGTTCTACTGTATGGACACACCACACTTTGTTGCCCATCCATCAGTTGATGGACATTTGGACTGCTTTCCTTTTTAGGCTACGGTGAATAATGTCGGTATGAACATCGTACTCAAGTTTTTATGTAGACATATGTTTTCATTTTTCTTGGCTAAACACCTGGGATTGCAGTTGCTGGGTATAACTGAGCTATTTTTACAATAAGAGAAACATGGCTGACTAGGCTGTGGGCTGTCCCTGCTTTCAGCCATCCAGAGGGCTAGGAAAACCTAGCCAAGTGCCCTATAAAGCCAAAACAAGGCCCCACCTCTAATCTGTTGGCAGGTACCCAAACTGCAAGCATGTTGACTAAGATGAATGAAAACAGCTTCATAAAAGCCTGCCTACACATCCTGTTCTATAAACCTATGGCAAATAACATAGTTTGTATGCACTGGAAAAAAAACAAATCCCATTTATCACTCATTGCTGCTGGAAAGTTATGATGAGATAGCTCTGTCTGTCCTAGGTCTAGATGTTCTTCAAGGTGCATAGAGTAAGTTGTTTGCCAAAATCCTCTTTTTGAAACTGCCACTATCACTGTTAGGGCTGAGTATTTTTTTTAATATTTATTTATTTATTTGGCTACAGCGGCTCTTAGTTGCAGCACGTGGGATCTTTGTTGCCGCGGGAGGGATCTCTTTTAGTTTTGGCACGTGGGCTCTTAGTTGTGGCATGGGGGATCTAGTTCCCTGACCAGGGATCAAACCTGGGCCCCCTGCATTGGGAGCACGGAGTCTTAACAGCTGGACCACCAGAGAAGTCTCAGGACTAAGTACTGTTTGTAAAGAAAACAGGAACTAAGGAAGGGGCAGTAGCTAGTACTTTCCAGTGCAAGAGATGTACACATCATTTCAAGGAAGCATTTGGTAGAAGGCAAAAAAGACATGATTATACAGATATTACATATAGACACTGCTACACAGAGACAGAAAAAATCAATGAATCTACAGTCTAGAATACCACTCCCTATAACCACTCATGGTAGGAACTAGTTTAGTTATTGATTGGCATGTTTAAAAAGTCAAAAGATCATTCTCCTCTTCTTGGTGGAAAGAAATTAAACCCAAGTAGTTTGTAGTGGATATCATTTAAATTATTCCCTTAAAGAATAAGCCATCTGCCAGTGCTTCTATGTAATGCCTTTGACCATATTCATTGTTCTTTTGAAATATGATCAGCAAAATTAAGCAGGACATTTTCAGACCTAGTCCTTTAGCAGTGAAAGGACTTATAGCAGAGAATAAGAAAAATGGAAATAAGTCTGTTTTTAATGAATAATAAAACACCAGAAGATAGTGGTCTACACAAACCCATCATGTCTTCTCTTGTTTTTGTTCCTTGTTCTCTCCCCAAATCCCACACGCAACCCGAGAAAAATAACTGTTGGCTGATTGCTAACTGATTTACTTCAGTATCTACTTGTAGAGTTTTGCTGACCCCTGATAGAAAAGATACTTATTAAGCAATCTGTGAAAGTACAAGTCAGAGCCTGGTCACTGAGTAAGGTATGCGTGATGGAGGGTGGTTTACAGAAGAAGAAAGTGTGATAGGAAATGGCTTCTTTAAAGAATGCACTCATGAGTATACACCTAAAATAAAGTCCCTAAATGATAGCGGTGGCCTAGATTAGCATGGGGTTTGAAATAAGGGATCTCTGGCTGCTATTCAAACAGGGAAATCTGATAGCCAAAGGAAAAATTTACCTCTGAAAGAGGGGTAGAATGTCTTTTCCCGGGGACATTTCTAAACAAAATAGATGTACCTCTGGCTAAATGATGTAGATCAGAGCTGGTGTGCAGGGAATGTGTTTCGGGTGTGCAGAGATAGTGATCGTTTCAGCCCTAAGGGAAGCTGGGCAGGGCCTGTGGCCCACAGAGACCTAAGGTTGACCATCTTTCTCCACAAGTGTCCTCTTGGAGTTAGCCCTGTGTGCCATATAAATGCCATTTTCCATGTGCTCCACAATGCGAAAAAGTTTGGGAAGCTTGAATTTAGACAAAGCTTGCCAGAGGTTGAAGTAGATGATTATTCAGTGAGGATTCAGGATATACTAAATTCTCCATCATGCCTTCTCATGAAGATAAATGATGAAAACAATAACTGCAAGTCATTTTTTTTGTTTTTTTTTTTGCTGCACTGCACAGCTTTCAGGATCTTGGTTCCCTGACAAGGGATTGAACCCGGCCCTGGCAGTGAAAGCGCCAAATCCTAACCACTGGACCACCAGGGAATTCCCTAATTGCAAGTCATTTTTAAATTTAGCTTTAGAATTTGATTTTGTTTTTAGACAAAATATAGCCATCTCCCGTATCCTTAGGAGTGGGAATTGAAGGGTTTTAGCCCAGCAGCAGAGGACTCAGCATCAAGTAGCTCTAGTTACTAATTTAATGTGTTTCTTGGCATCCTGATTCTGATAACTGGGGTTCCTCCCTGCTCCCCTCTGCCTGAGTTCCTGTCTTAGTGTTTTGCCTGATACCCCAGACCCTCTCCACTTTAGGCCCTGTCTTGTTCTTACAAGTCTTTTCTCCAAAGGAATGAATGTCTCTGCTTCTGAAATCAAGCCCAGGGCATTCCAGGAAAAACAACAAAAAAATCCAGCATCTGTAGATAAACATGGCACGTTCAGGGAGATTTAGCAAGAGGTTTCAGCGTGACTGAAATGAAGGGAAAGATCTGCGAAGAGTAAACAGTAAAATTAGTAAAGTAAGTAGAGAACATATCATGAAAGCCCTTATATTACATTTTTAAGGATGTATATGTCCCTATCCTGCCAGGGACACATTGTGGATATATAGATATTATATACGGCACATATAAATATAATACATATTTAAAAATCTACTTTATTGGAAAATAATGTGTGCTCATTAAAGAACATTTGGAAAATATAATGAAATTTAAAGAAAAATAAATAAATATTGCCTATCATCCCATTACCCAGATAGTTTCACTGAGGATATTCTTTTGTGTGTGTGTGTGTGTGTGTGTGTGTGTGTGTGTGTGCTTGAAATATTTATTTAAAAACTAATTATCTAAAAAAAAAAGAACAAAAAACTAAGTATCTAAAATAATTTATATTTTGTTTGTTTTAAAAGCATGTTTGAATTATATTCTTCTTAGAACACTGAGGATATTCTGATGTATTTCTTTCCAGATTCATTTTTTGTGTATAATATATCATGATTTAACATAAGTAGAATAGTGTGCTTCTTTCGCTCAACAGTATACTTTGTACTTTTCCCGTGCTGCTAAAATTCTTCCAGAACACAATTTTAATGATTAAATATTATTATACCTAAAGTAGTGAAATTTACTCACGCACTTTCCTAGTACTTGACATTAGGTTGTGTTCAATTTTTTTCTTCTTATTAGTAACAGTGCAATAAATGTTCTTGTACATAAATACCTATATTCTCCTCAGGTCATTTCCTTGGGGTGGTTTCCTGGCAACAGAATGTCTAGATCTAAGTGCAAAATCCTCAAATATTTCTTTCTAAGAATTTTCATTCCATCAAGATTGCATTCATTTTTATTTATATCAGAGTATCTCATTACACTCTTCTCAGCAGTTAGAATAAAATCTTTATCTTTGTGAATTCGATGAGCCAATAATGGTATCCTCTTTTAATTTGAACGTATTTGATAAATACTGAGGTGAACATTTTTAATGGCTATATGTACCTTTTTCCCTTAGATGCCTTGTTAATGCCATTTTCTGATTTTCCTATTGAAATTTTAGTGTTAGACTATTAATATACATGCCCAACTGACCTTTTAATGTGTGGCATAAGTTGGGTGTATCTAAGTAGAAGATATACTTGTTAAAAAATCTGACAGGGACTTCCTTGATGGCGCAGTGGTTAAGAATCTGCCTGTCAGTGCAGCGGACACAGTTTCAAGCCCTGGTCCAGGAAGATCCCACATGCCGTGGAGCAACTAAGTCCTTGTGTCACAACTACTGAGCCTGCGCTCTAGAGCCTGAGAGCCACAACTACTGAGACCGTGTGCCACAACTACTGAAGCCTGTGCACCTAGAGGCCACGCTCCGCAACAAAGACAAGCCACCACAATGAGAAGCCCGCGCATCACAACGAAGTGTAGCCCCTGCTCGCTGCAACTAGAGAAAGCCTGCGCGCAGCAACGAAGACCCAACGCAGCCA
>NW_006788334.1:0-2491 GCF_000442215.2 Lipotes vexillifer | reverse complement strand
CGCAGTGGTTGAGAGCCCGCCTGCCAATGCAGGGGACGCGGGTTCGTGCCCCGGTCCGGGAAGATCCCATATGCTGTGGAGCAGCTAGGCCCGTGAGCCATGGCCACTGAGCCTGCGCGTCCGTATCCTGTGCTCCGCAACAGGAGGGGCCACAACAGTGAGAGGCCCGCGTACTGCAAAAAAAACAAAAAACAAAAAACAAAAAAACAAAAAAACAAAAATCAAGATCTGGGCACAACATGTGCTTGTTGATATCGGGGTATCACTACTTCTAGGTCCTCTCAGTAGACACAGATAGGAGGTGTATATGTACATACTAACTGATATATGCCCACATGTCTATATTTATTTCTGTATCTATCTGTATAACCATTAAAAGGGGGAAAAACGGAATACATTAGTTCATAATGACGTCTCCAAATCCAATCCAGTACCAAAGGGTTCATTCTAGAATTCCCATTTGCTTGTCATTTCTTTCTCTAATAGTGAGAAACCTCCTTGTCATCAATTATATTTACTTACTTGTTCAACAGCAGTAAAAAAAAAAAATGCAGTTTCAGAACTGCTATTCCATACTCCTATGAAAAACAAATTTATCAACTACAGTACAGTGTTTCTGTTCAGTACTTTTTTCATTAGCCTTCCAGAATCCAGTCAAAGTAAAGCATCTTATTTAAAATCCTTTCTTCTCCGAGCATTTAGTGTGGTTGTGTCATTCATTGTAACAGAATTAATATTCACTTGTAAATCCACATTCCATCTTTAGTTTCCCACCATCCTGGTTGATTATTTTAAATTTGAGGACAGTAAAATTCACTCTTTGTGGTGTAAAATTTCTATGAGTTTTGACAATTGCATAGAATCAAGTATCCATTAGCACATCACCACACAGAACAGTCTGATTACCCAAGAAGCTCCCTCATGCCACCCCTTCATTATCAATCCCTTTCTCCACTCTCACCCCTAGCAAACTGTTCTGTTGTTTTTTGGTTTGGAGTTTGTGTCCCAAAACCAAAATAGCTTCGTTTTTTTCAGAATGTCATGTATCAATGGAATCACACAATATTTAGCCTTTGGGATATGTCTCCATCCACTTAGCAAAATGCATTTAGGATTCATCCATGTTGCTGTGAATCAATAGTCCATTCTTCTTTAATGCTGAACAGTATTCCACTGAATGGATGTACCACTCTTTGTTTACCCATTCATCCACATACGGCTTTTTCTGTGAACATGAGTTTTCAATTGACTTGGGTAAATTTCTAAGAGCAAGACTAGAAGGTCATATGATAAGTGTATGTTTAGCTTTATAGGAAATTGCCAAACTCTTTTCCAAGGTGGGTATGCTAATTTGCGTTCTCACCAGCAATGTATGAGAGTTCTTATTGTTCCACATCCTCAACAGCACTCAGTATTGTCAGCTTAGTTTGTTACATATTCTAATAGATTTGTAGCAGTATCTCATTGTGGTTTTAATTTCCATTCCCCGATGATAATGATGTTGAACATATTTTCATATACTTACTTTCCATCCAAATATCTTCTCTGGTGAAGTATCTGTTCATATCTTTTGTCCATTTTTTAATTCAGGTTCTAATTTTTTTAATTTTAAGAGTTCTTTATAAGTTCTGGATGTAACTCTTTTATCAAATGTGTGATTTTTAAAAATATTTTCTTCCAGTCTGTGGCTTCACTTTTTCATTCTCTTTACAGGGTATTTCATATTTCACAAAGCAAGTTTTTGATTTTGATAGTCTAATTTATGAATTTTTTTCTTTTATGGATCATACTTTTGATATTGTTATTTTAAAACTTTTCACTAATTCCAAAGCCACACAGATTTCTCCTACTTTTTCTTCTAGAAATTGTATAAGTTTTGTGTTTTATATTTAAGTATAGGATCAATTTTGAGTTAACTTTTGTATAAAGTACAAGATATATATCAAGGTTCATCTTTCGCAGAACTTCCAACTGTTCCAGTGCCATTTATTGAAAAGACTTCCTTTCTCTTGAATTGTCTTTGCATTTTTGTCAAAAATATTTTTGTCAAAAACATTTGTGTGCATCTATTTCTAAGCTCTCTATTCTGTTCCACTGATCTATGTGTTTTTCCTTTACCAATACCATACTCCCTTGATTACTATAGCTTTATAATAAATCTTGAAATCAGGTAATGTGAATCTTTCAACTTTGTTCTTCTTTTTCAGAACTTTTTGCCTATTCTAATTCCTGTGTGTGTCTGTGTGTATTAGAATATATATGTACATATATTATATATATATGTGTGTGTGTGTATATATATATAGATAGATGTATAAAGATGGAATGTAGATTTACAAATGAATCTATTACAATGAATGACACAACCACACTAAAGGCCTGGAAAAGAAAGCAGCTAACCTAAGTAGCTTTATTTTGACAAGACATTATTTTATATATATATATGTGTGTGTGTGTGTGTGTGTGTGTGTGTGTGTGTGTGTGTGTGTGT
>NW_006788332.1:0-231 GCF_000442215.2 Lipotes vexillifer | reverse complement strand
CAAAACTATGTTGAATAATAGTGCTGAGAGTGGGCAACCTTGTCTTGTTCCTGATCTTAGTGGCAATGGTTTCAGTTTTTCACCACTGAGGATGATGTCGGCTGTGGGTTTGTCATGCATGGCCTTTATTATGTTGAGGAATGTTTCCTCTATGCCTACGTTCTGCAGAGTTTTTATCACAAATGGGTGTTGAATTTTGTCGAAAGCTTTCTCTGCATCTATTGAGATGAT
>NW_006788331.1:0-582 GCF_000442215.2 Lipotes vexillifer | reverse complement strand
ACACCTACTGAACGCTGGCAGAAGACCTCAGACCTCCCAAAAGGCAAGAAACTCCGCACGTACATGGCTGTGTGGCTGAAAGGGTCCTGGTGCTCTGGCCAGGTGTCAGGCCTGAGCCTCTGAGGTGGGAGAGCCGAGTTCAGGATACTGGGCCACCAGAAACCATCTGGCCCCATGTAATATCAATCGGTGCGAGCTCTCCCAGAGACCTCTGTCTCAATGCTAAGACCCAGCTCCACTCAACAACCAACAAGGTCCAAGCTGGACACCCTGTGCCAAACAACTAGCAAGACAGGAACAAAATCCCACCCATTAGCACAGAGGCTCTCTAAAATCATAATAAGTTCACAGACACCCCAAAACATACCACCAGACACGGTCCTGCCCACCAGAAAGACAAGACCCAGCCTCATCCACCAGAACACAGGCACCAGACCCCTCCACCAGGAAGCCTACACAACCACTGAACCAACCTGACCCACTCGGGGCAGACACCAAAAAAACGGGAACTACAAACCTGGAGACCCCAAACACAGTAAGTTAAGCAAAATGAGAAGACAGAAAAATACACAGCAGATGAAG
>NW_006788330.1:0-268 GCF_000442215.2 Lipotes vexillifer | reverse complement strand
CTTCTAGAGATAGAAGACTACAGACATAGAAAACTATACAACTAGAGATAGAAGACTTTACAAATACACATAGAAGAGCATACTCCTACAGAAAGAAGACTACACATGTAGAGATAGAAGACTTTACAACTAGAGATAGAGGATGATGCTTTTAGAGATTGAAGACTATACAGGTAGAGATAGAAGATTATACTGCTAGAGATAGAAGATTTACAACTAGAGTTAGAAGACTATACATTTAGAGATAAAAGACTTTACCCCTAGAGAT
>NW_006788329.1:0-2102 GCF_000442215.2 Lipotes vexillifer | reverse complement strand
TTAGGGTACAGCTTAGTGTACGGCAATGTTTTAGGGTTAGCGTACTTGTTAGGGCACGGGTTATTGTTGTCTTACGGGTTAGGATTAGGGCACAGTTTAGGGTAAGGCTTCGGGTAAGGGTTCTGGATCGGTTTTGGGTTAGAGTTAGGGTTAGGGAATTGAGATGATTTAGGGTACAGGTGAGGGTACGATAACGGTTTAGGGTTAGCATACCTGTTATGGCACGGGTTAGTTTTAGCGTACGGGTTAGGATTAGGGCACGGGTTAAGGTAAGACTTCTGGTAAGGGTTCTGGTTCGGTTTAGGGTTAGTGTTAGTTTTAGGGAACGGGGATGGTTTAGGGTACAGTTTAGGGTATGACAATGATTTAGTGTTAGCATACGTGTTAGGGCACGTGTTAGTGTTAGCGTAACAGTCAGGATTAGGGTACGTGTTAGGGTAAGGCTTCTGGTAAGGGTTCGGTTTCGGGATAGGGTTAGGGTTAGGGTTTGGGAACACGGAGAGTTTAGGGTACAGGTTAGCGTACGACAACTGTTTAGGGTTAGCGTACGTATTAGGGCACGGGTTAGTGTTAGCTTACGGGTTAGGATTAGGGCACAGGTTAGGGTAAGGCTTCAGGTAAGAGTTCTGGTTCGGGTTCGGGTTAGGGAATGGTAATGGTTTAGGGTACAGGTTAGGGTACAACAACGGTTTAGGGTTAGCGTCCTTGTTAGGGCACAGTTTAGTGTTAGCGTACGAGTCAGGATTCGGGAACGTGTTAGGGTAAGGTTTTGGTAAGGGTTCGGGTTCGGGTTAGGGTTATGGAACAGGGATGGTTTTTGGTACATGTTAGTGTACTACAAGGATTTAGGGTTAGTGTACGTGTTAGGGCAAGGGTTAGTGTTAGCGTACGGTTTAGGTTTAGAGCACGGTTTAGGGTAATGCTTCAGTTAAGGGTTCTGGATCTGGTTCTGGTTCGGGTTCGGGTTAGGGAACGGGGACGGTTTCGGGTACAGGTTAGTGTATGCCAACGATTTAGTGTTAGGATACGTGTTAGGGCATGTGTTAGGGTTAGCGTACGAGTTAGGATTAGGGTACGTGTTAGGGTAAGGCTGCTGGTAAGGATTTGTGTTTGGGTTAGGGTTCGGGTTAGGGTTAGGGAACGTGGAGAGTTTAGGGTACAGGTTACGGTACGACAACGGTTTAGGGTTAACGTACATAGTAGGGCACGGGTTAGTGTTATCTTACAGGTTAGGATTAGGGCACAGGTTAGGGTAAGGCTTCGGGTAAGGGTTCTGGATCGGGTTCGGGTTCGGGTTAGGTTTAGGGTACAGTTTAGGGTACAACAACGGTTTAGCGTTAGTGTACGTGTTAGGGCACGGGTTAGTGCTAGCATACGGGTTAGGTTTAGGTCACAGGTTAGGGTAAGGCTTCGGGTAAGGGTTCTGGATCAGGTTCGGGTTCGGGTTAGGTTTAGGGTACAGTTTAGGGTACAACAACGGTTTAGCGTTAGTGTACGTGTTAGGGCACGGGTTAGTGCTAGCATACGGGTTAGGTTTAGGTCACAGGTTAGGGTAAGACTTCGGGTAAGGCTTCTGGTTCGGCTTCGGGTTAGGGTTAGGGTTAGGGGACGGGATAGGTTCAGGGTACAGGTTAGGGTACGCCAACGGTTTAGGGTTAGCGTACATGTTGGGGCACGGTTTCGTTTCAGCGTACGGTTTAGGGTTAGAGCACGGTTTAGTGTAATGCTTCAGTTTAGGGTTCCGGTTCCAGTTCGGGTTAGGGTTAGGATTAGGGATCGGGGATGGTTTAGGGTAATGGTTATGGTATGACAACAGTTTAGGGTCAGCATACGTGTTAGGGCATGGGTTAGTGTTAGCGTACGGGTTAGTATTGGGGCACGGATTAGGGTAAGACTTCTGGTAAGGGTTTGGCTTTGGGTACGGGTTAGGGTTAGGGTTAGGGAATGCGGAGAGTTTAGGGTACAAGTTAGGGTATGACAACGGTTTAGGCTTAGCTTACGTATTAGGGCATGGTTTAGTGTTAGCTCAGGGGTTAGATTTAGGGCACAAGTTAGGGTAAGGCTTAGGGTAAGTGTTCTGGTTCGGGTTCGGGTTCGGGTTA
>NW_006788328.1:0-666 GCF_000442215.2 Lipotes vexillifer | reverse complement strand
CAAGGGGCCTGTGTGCGAGCACAGGTCACTATCCACACCCCTCTTCCAGGGAGCCTGTGCAGCGCGCCACTGCCTGGTCCCCGGGACCCAGGGACAACTTCTCAGGGAGAACACACGGCGGGACTCAGGCTGGTGCAACGTCACGCCGACTTCTGCCCCGCACTCCGTGCCACTCCCTCCCCCCGGCCTGAGTGCGCCAGAGCCCCCGAGTCAGCGGCTCCTTTAACCCCGTCCTGTCTGAGCAAAAAACAGATGCCCTCCAGCGACCTACACGCAGAGGCAGGGCCAAATCGAAAGCTGAGCCCCTGTGAGCTGTGAGAACAAAGAAGAAAAAGGGAAATCTCTCCCAGCAGCCTCAGAACCAGCGGATTAAAGCTACGCAATCAACTTGATGTACCCTGCCTCTGTGGAATACATGAATAGACAGCGAATCATCCCAAACTGAGGAGGCGGACTTCTAGAGCAAGATCTATGATTTTTTCCCCTTTTCCTCTTTTTGTGAATGTGTATGTGTATGCTTCTGTGTGAGATCTTGTCTGTATAGGTTTGCTTCCACCATTTGTCCTAGCGTTCTATCCGTCCATTGTATTTTTTTGTTTTTTGCTTTTTTAATTTTTTTCTTAATAATTAATTTTAATTTAAAGAACTCTATTATACTTTACCTTC
>NW_006788327.1:0-235 GCF_000442215.2 Lipotes vexillifer | reverse complement strand
CATGTAATTGGATTGGAAGACTCAATATTTTTAAAGTGACTCTACTACACAAAGCAATCTACAGATTCAATGCAATCCCTATCGAACTATCACTGGCATTTTTCACAGACTAGAACAAAAATAAATTCACAATTTCTATGGAAACAAAACAGACCCTGAATAGCCAAAGCAGTCTTGAGAAAGAAAAATGGAGCTGGAGGAATCAGGCTCCCTGTCTTCAGACTATACTACAAAG
>NW_006788325.1:0-282 GCF_000442215.2 Lipotes vexillifer | reverse complement strand
TATTTTCTCCCATTCTGAGGGTTGTCTTTTTGTCTTGTTTATGGTTTTCTTTGCTGTGCAAAAACTTTTAAGTTTCATTAGATCCCATTAATTTTGTTTTTACTTCCATTTCTCTAGGAGGTGGGTCAGAAAGTATCTTGGTGTGATTTATGTCATGGAGTGTTCTGCCTATGTTTTCCTGTAAGAGTTTAATAGTGTCTGGCCTTACATTTAGGTCTCTAATGCATTTTGAGTTTATTTTTGTGTATGATGTTAGGGAGTGTTCTAATTTCATTCTTTTAC
>NW_006788324.1:0-2790 GCF_000442215.2 Lipotes vexillifer | reverse complement strand
AGACGCCAAAGAAGCCATCGTCTTGGTGCTAAGAGGCCACTGCCCGGCTTCTGTTTGTCCAGAGGGCCCCTCCTCCTGCAGTGGCTGCATGTGAGAGACCAAACCGAGAGAGAGGCACAGGCACACTTTGGCTGGTGTCACCGGGCCTGGGTGGAAGGGGCTTCCTCGCCCTGGGGAAATGTTTTTAACAGAAAGATGGAACTTTGCCTTTGGACCGGGGCTGTGCCGGGGCGGGCGGAGTGGGCTGCCCTCTCCGGGCTGAGTCTCCAGGCCTCACAAGGTCCCCTGTGGGGATGCTGCTATTTCTAAGATGCAAATTGCACATTTCCTAGATTTTGTATCTGTGGATTTGGATAAGGGAGGGGAACAGGGACAAACTGCTTGTACAATTTGAAATGGGCCGAAATGGTACTGAAAATCTTTCGATTGCTCCTAAATAAAAACGTAAACGCATTTCTCATCTGCTGACTATTTTGTGGGGGAATCAAAGAAAGCTGAGAACACTTCTATCTCCTGATTTACCCTGGGGGCAAGACCCACAACGTGGAGGGGTGAGTGGGGCAGTTTCCCTCAGGCGCTCCAGGAAAGTTCCAGCTCGCCCGTCTCGCACGTGCGGGGTCACTGGAGTGCCTCCTTGGGGAAGGAAGTGCAGTGTGGCAGAATTTATGCTAGACAAAGGGAAACTGAGTCAGACCTGGAGCCATCAGCCATCTGGGAGGAGGGTACTGATAAGCTTGTCATTGGCTAAGGAGAGGGTGGATATGTCTAAGGACCCTGGGGCCTTGAAGGAATAGGATTAAAGGCCAACTTCTAACGTTCAAAGCAATTGAATCTTGTTGGGGTGACGCTCAGGGCCTGTGCCAACGGGAAAAGGGGCCCCTGACAAAGCCCCTGGGGCGGGGACACACCAAGGCAGGACACCCAGGGGCACACCAGGCCCCTGACCTGGCCCTCTGGAGGCCAGCTTAAGTCTTGGGGAAGCAGCTTTGTGCTGAACCTAAAAAGCAAGTCTCCGGGAGCTAGACCAACTGCGTGTGGCACCCTGAAGCCAGTCAGCTGACCCCGTGGTGGCTGCAGACACAGGCAGCAGCTCACAGAGGACCTAACCATGGACGACGGAGTGGGCAGCAGTGGCAGCCACGGGTCACTGTGGGTGTCTTGGGCCAGCTGCAGTGGCCTCCAGCAGGGAACAGAACCCCAGACTGACCCTGGAAGACCCACTGAGGACTCTCAGGCTGAGACAGGACTTAATCAGTTCAACTGAAATGGCCAGGAGGACGACTGCGTTCTGTTCCATGAGCTCGTTTGGTGGGGTGACCTGGTACTACTTAGCGTTGTTTTCTCGCCCAACAGAACTGAGGTGGTGAGAGATGAGCTCAAGCTGGAAGGCCAGTGAGTGTCCAGCCCTAGGCGCAGCCGTGGGTGATGACGTTCAGGTATGTGTGTGGGGAGGCGCTGCCCTCAGCGCTCAGGACCACAGACCCTTGTCAAGGGCTGTGACGAGGCCAGAAACTGCTGCTCTCTCCTCCCTGCAGGGCAGCCGTGGAGCGGGGCTTCCTGACCTGAGCCCTCTGGTCAGGCTGCAGAAAGCCCCTGTCCTTGTAGGCGGTGCTGTGTGCGCGTGTGGTGAGGCAGGCCACTCCCCACCGTGGGCCAGGACGTCCCATCCCAAGTGAGGGTCTCCCCCCCACGCTGGGCCTCCTGGGTCATTCAACCATTGTCAGGTCTGGAGGAATTCGAGGTGACGCTGATCTGCGCATTTGCTCCAATTTGCTGGCCTGCTCTCCACTAGGAAGAAGGATCAAGACACTTGCAGTGAAAGGCAAAGGCTCACCTGGCTATCGCAGGAGAGCCCGGAGGAGGCGTGTCTCAGGTCAGTGAGGCTGCCTGAGACAGCAGAGCCAGTAAAGGAGGGATGTCCTGGGAAAATGAAAGTGGTCTACACCACAGCCAGGGAAGTCACGTGACGGCACAGATGGCTCCTTACCCAACGGCCAGCACAGAACCTCTTCCGTCACTGGTTAGAAAAGCTTTCTTCTCCTGCCCATAAAACTCTGGGAAAACACGGGTCAGGGAAGCCTAGGTTAATTCCCACCTACCACCTTCTCGGCCGAGGGAAAAGACCACCTTCCTCTGAGTCAGACCACGAAGCTCCAGGAAGAAAGCCAAGGGGCCAGCAAGAACCCAAGCAGGGGCGCTCTGGCTGATCTAGTTCAGAGATGACAGGAAACGTTCTAAACTGCGATCCCAGTCCTCCAGGTGGATGGTACTCAGAGGGGGTCTACAATGGACCAGGACTGGCCCCAAATCTGAGAACTTGGGGGATGTATGTCTTGGTCTGATTTGTCATACAGAAAAGGGATGCTCTGAACTGACAACTAAATCCACTTGGGCTTGTCTTCAAAAACATCTTCGCTTCTCCAAGGCCAGCGACTGTGCTTGGGTACCTACCTGCATTATCACACCGGGGTGGTGTGCCATTGACCATTCTACCAACCAACCGTTTACACTTATCTGCGTCTCTTCAATGACAGATCTTCTCAGGCTTCCTGGGCTGGCTTACTAGGCCTGTCCCCACCCGTCCATCAGGCAGGCAGCTCTTTTCTCTGTACAGCATCATTTTCGATCCACACCAGCACAGACCATTACAAAAATAGCCACAGGAAGGGAAGGGCTCACTAAACCATGTTCTAGGCACAGAGATTTTGTCTGCAAGCTACAGAGGCAACCAGAGTGGCACCCAGAAATGTACATTTGAATGCTTTTTTTTTTTTTTTTTTTTTTTTTTTA
>NW_006788323.1:0-385 GCF_000442215.2 Lipotes vexillifer | reverse complement strand
CCGGGGCACGAACCCGTGTCTCCTGCATCGGCAGGCGGACTCAACCACTGCACCACCAGGAAAGCCCTGTGCTGATGTTTTTATGCTGCAACTTTTGTGAAGTTTTCTTTTGAAGTAGTCGTTTTTTTGTGGAATCTTTTTGTTTTATATATATAAAACCTTGTCACCTGCAAAAATCCAATTTTAACTTTTTTCAATTTTCATATCTTTGATTTCTTTGTCTTGTCTAATGGCTCTAGGTTGAATGTTCAGTACTTTCTTGAACAGTAGTGTAGACATCTTTTACCTCTTAAAAAATATTTTATTTTATGTTTTTGGCCATGCTGTGCACCATACAGGATCTTAGTTCCCCTTCCAGAGATCGAACTCATGCCCCCTGCGGTGG
>NW_006788322.1:0-403 GCF_000442215.2 Lipotes vexillifer | reverse complement strand
TCCCTGGTGGCGCAGTGGTTGAGAGTCTGCCTGCCGATGCAGGGGACACGGGTTCGTGTCCGGTCCGGGAAGATCCCACATGCCGCGGAGTGGCTGGGCCCGTGAGCCATGGCCTCTGGACCTGTGCGTCCGGAGCCTGTGCTCCGTAACGGGAGAGGCCACGACAGTGAGACGCCCGTGTACCAAAAAAAAAAAAAAATCATCCATAATCCCACTACTTTTGACATTTTGAGATAACCACTCTTGACATTTTGGTTTATTTCCTTGCAGTTTTTACAGTCGGTTGGTAACTTTCTCTTTCTTTTTTTTTTAAAGCAAAATTGGGAACATACCATACATGTTTTTTGTTTTTTGCGTTACGCGGGCCTCTCACTGTTGTGGCCTCTCCCGTTGCGGAGCACAG
>NW_006788321.1:0-3142 GCF_000442215.2 Lipotes vexillifer | reverse complement strand
TTTTTTTTTTTTTTTTTTTTTGCGGTACGCCGGCCTCTCACTGCTGTGGCCTCTCCCATTGTGAAGCACAGGTTCTGGGCAGGCAGGCTCATCGGCCATGGTTCACGGGTCCAGCCGCTCCGCGGCATGTGGGATCTTCCCGGACGGGGGCACGAACCCTTCTCCCCCTCATCGGCAGGCGGACTCCCAACCACCACGCCACCCCTCTCATGCCTTTTGTTATCAACATAAAGCAAGCTGCTCAGCAGTAGTTCTCATAAATTCCAAGGATTAAACCGCACAGATTGCATTTGGGATTCAATAGCACATTCTGAGAATGAACAATGTTTTTGTCTGGATACTTTTCAATAGTAACAGGAACAGTTATTGGTTTTTGAGAATTTCATTTGGAAATGATAATAGTTATTTATTGAGTACTTTAATGTACTAGGTAGAAACCATTCAAGGACTGTATATATTATTTCATTTAATTCTCACAAAACCATATAAGATACGTAATATTAAGGATGAAGAAATCGAGACTCAAGAGAGATAATTAACTTGCCAAAAATCCAATAACTAGTAAATAGTAGAGATACAGAACTTAAGAAAGAGGAAATATTAGAGATTCAAGGTGACAGCAGATCTTTCACACTCAAAAAACCACATCTTTTCCACCTGGCCTCACCTCTGATATATACAAACTAAATATTGCCATATTTCTCCAACTATAAGATGACATCAATTGTAAGATGCACCTTCATGTATCACAAAGGAAAACAAATCTGCCAATTAAACGGATAATTCCAAGACATTCTGATTTCAGAAATGCAAAAATGTAGCGGAAAGAAGTACCTTTTAAGATTCATGAAAAATAGTCATTTAAAAGCTAGATGGACATATAAAGAACTAAGAAATAATATGATGGCCCACCTTGAGGGCAAGCAGATGGAATACAAGGCATATTCTGGTTATATCCAAAGCCAAGGATAAAATTCAGGCGGAGAGTCACTGTCACTGTTTCAGCACTTCTGCCTGAAGGTGGCAGTGCAGGCCACTGGATATGGCCTTTGGCCATCCTGGGGTACGGGTTTCAAAGGAGGACCAGGAACAGATGGGAAACTTGTTTTCACAGCTTTAATTTTTATCAGCCACTTCTGTGCTGGGTCAAACCTCAGTATCATTTCCATCCCATTTCCCTCTCTTTTCCTGTTTTCTGGTGTCTTCTTTCTCCCCCTTAACTCTTTTTCTACCCATATTTTCAAAGTCCAAAACAGGTAGACTTGGAAGGGAAACAAAAGCATACTTCTTTTCCATCAAAAGTTAAATCAGAAGTTTGGGAGTTAGCTAAAGAGAAGGAAGCAGTGCCTTGATCATTCTATTATTCTAGGATGTTCTGGTGTCTTGATTATGTCTATCTGGAGAGTACTCTAGATATAATCTCAAAATAGAGATTATTCTATCTGGAATATATTTCTCAGGTAGGTCTTCCAACCTCTTGATGTAGTTGGTGATCAAATCTATTTGTATAACTTTCTTCCTAGAATCTTCAGATACCTCTCCAAGGCCCATAGAATGAAGTCTGAGCATGTAAACCTGATTCTAGACCACTTCCCCTACTTCCTTACCTACCACTTATGCTAGGCTCTGGCTACCTGAGTACACCTGTGAACACAGTGTCCATTCCCAAACCAGGAATCTCCTTGAAATGTTCTTACCCCTATTCTCTGCCCATAGAACATGCTCATTTTTCAAAACTAAGTTCTGGTCCTTAAGCCTTTTCTCACTTAAACCTCATTGCCCTCCACATACAGGCCTTAGCAACTATCTGTGTGTATGTTGATTGATAGCTGGTCGTTTCATTAGGTATCATGGTGGCAGTATTTCTCCCTGCCTTATTTATGTCTGTATCCCAAGCACCTAGCATAGGGATGGGGTTATAGTGAATATTCAATTGATATTTATTGTATGAATAATTGAATGCCTCTTTTCTAAAATATATATAAGAAATGATATTCCCTGGGGAAGTTATTTTTAACTTTTGCACATTAAAATCACCTGGGAAACTTTTAAAATTCCTGATATTCAGATCATGAAATCAGAAGCTCTGAGGGTGGGGCTGAGGCATCAGTATCTTTTAAGGCTCCCCAGGTGATCCCAAGGTACAATCAACAATGAGAATCACTATCATGGCAGTGGTTCCCAAATTGTGGTACTATGATCATCAGTCTCAACATTACTCTCATCTTCTTTGAAATGAAAAATCCTGGCACCAACACCAAACTATAGAATGAGAAAGGTGGAGAGGAGGGTGATAAATACCTGTGTTTTAACAATCCCTTCAGGTGATGCATACTAAAGTTTGAAAAGCACTGTCCTAGAAGTTTACTTGAAATAAATCTATACAGCTGAGTAAATGAATCCTTCCCTCTCTTTTTTCTGATTTGATTCTGGCCTCTATTTCTTCCATACAGCCATGCTTACAGACAAACAACAAACTCATTTTAGTTTATTTTTTCTAACTTAATTTAGTCTTGTGATCAACATCACTTTATAGTAAAATAGCTTGAGAAGATATTTTGCATGTTTTTTCAATTCTTAAAACAACCAGGGAAGTATTATTCTCTTGGCTTTCAACTTAAACAACCTAATCTTATACCTAAAGAAACTAGAGAAAGAAGAACAAACAAAACCCAACGTTAGTACAAGGAAAGAAATCATGAAGATCAGAGCAGAAATAAATGAAATAGAGACCTGAAAAACAATAGAAAATATCAATAAAACTAAAAGCTGGTTCCTTGAAAAGATAAAGAAAATTGATAAACTTCTAGCAGATGCATCAAGAAAAAAAAAGGGAGAGGGCCCAAATCAATAAAATCAAAATTAAAAAGGAGAAGTTCCCACCAATACCAGAGAAATACAAAGGAGGATAAGAGACTACTATGAACAACTATATGCCAATAAAATGGACAACCTAGAAGAAACAGGTAAATTCTTAGAAAGGTATAATCTCCCAAAACTGAACTGGGAAGAAACAGAAAATGTGAACAGACCGATAACCAGTATTGAAATTGAACCAGTAATTTAAAAAACTCCCAAAAAACAAAAGTCCAGGACCAGATGGCTTCACAGGTGAATTCTACCAAACATTTAGAGAAGAGTT
>NW_006788319.1:495-821 GCF_000442215.2 Lipotes vexillifer | reverse complement strand
TCGTACCTAAATCCAATCACTAAGATGCTACGGGCCAGATGACCTTGATTTCATTCCTGACTGTTATTCCATGGCACATAAGTGCCGCAAGTTGACGATCCATTTTTTTCCTTTCGTGGGTATTTAACTTGTACAGTGGACGATGTTCCTGTAAAGAAGCCCGGCCACAAACTTTGTGGCTCTGTTGTCTTTTTGATTTCTGTTTCCCTCAGCCTAGTGCCTGAGGCTATGTACCATGTTTTTTCGATGTTTCAGGAAATACCATACGTTTCTCCAGGGTGGCTGTGGCAATTTACATCCCGCCCATCAGCATAACAACGCTCCCT
>NW_006788319.1:0-345 GCF_000442215.2 Lipotes vexillifer | reverse complement strand
TTTTTTCCTGAATATATTCAGGAAAAAACGCATACGCCCTTTTTGGCCAAGGGCATCCTGGTCGGCATTCTGCCTATTTTCATAGGCTTTAAATGCAATTCCAAACCACCTCCTGAAATCGGTTTCCTGCAATTCTGCCTCACTTTCAAGTTCTCTTCGCAGCCTAACTTCAGTATATTTTTGGACGAAAGCTGTCATCTATAACTCTGCAGGTTTGTGAAATACAGTGGCCCTAGGCTCCTTTCCTCCCCTCGCTTTCTTGTGGGCTGGCCGCCATCCCGGAGGATTGCTCCAGACCCTAGTCTGGTTCAGGCACGGCATACTGAGGCTTTGGTTCATTCTTCT
>NW_006788318.1:0-515 GCF_000442215.2 Lipotes vexillifer | reverse complement strand
AACCTTGCACCTCAAGCAATTAGAGAAAGAAGAACAAAAAAACCCCAAAGTTAGCAGAAGGAACGATATCATAAAAATCAGATCAGAAATAAATGAAAAAGAAGTGAAGGAAACAATAGAAAAGATCAATAAAACTAAAAGCTGGTTCTTTGAGAAGATAAACAAAATTGATAAACCATTAGCCAGACTCATCAAGAAAATAAGGGAGAAGACTCAAATCAATAGAATCAGAAATGAAAAAGGAGAAGTAACAACTGACACTGCAGAAATACAAAGGATCATGAGGGATTACTACAAGCAACTGTATGCCAATAAAATGGACAATCTGGAAGAAATGGACAAATTCTTAGAAATGCACAAACTACCAAGACTGAATCAGGAAGAAATAGAAAATATGAACAGACCAATCACAAACACTGAAATTGAAACTGATTAAAAATGTTTCAACAAAAAAAAGCCCAGGACCAGATGGCTTCACAGGCGAATTCTATCAAACATTTAAAGAAGAGCTAACA
>NW_006788317.1:0-231 GCF_000442215.2 Lipotes vexillifer | reverse complement strand
AAAGTCTCATGAGCCTGAGACTTTGCAATCAGTGCTTGGGGTCAATTTTGTTTCTTGGCTCTCAAAGTGTGAATGAGCTGCTTATGTGGGCACTATACCAATTCTGGAACAAACTGTTACACAGATAACTTAAGGCTGAGCCTGTGGGACCTTACTCACTTCTCCCACCCCGGACTTCCCAACTGGGGCAGCAGTTATATCCTGACACATTTTTTCTCATCCTCATAATTC
>NW_006788316.1:0-891 GCF_000442215.2 Lipotes vexillifer | reverse complement strand
GGGCCCAACACCCCAGGTTTAATCGATTCTTCCTTCCAGTAAAACATTCATGGGAATCCCAGAATATGGTCCCCCATGTGATCGGGCAATGTTCCAAAAATGCATCACAGTTCACGTGCCCTGGAATACGTGTTGGCCGTTCAAGACGCTTTCCTGACACTCCTCACACTTGCAGAGTCAGTGCCTTTAACGTCCTGTTTGGCACACTTTGCGATTTCTGCGTAAGATGGACAGGAATGGGGAGAACCAACGAGAGACTAGCTGTAGGTGTTTCGACGGGCACACTGAACTCTAATTTTCCACCAGCAATAAGAATGAACCAAAGCCTCAGCATGCCGTGCCTGAACCAGACTAGGGTCTGAAGCAATCCTGCGGGATGGTGGCCAGCTCACAAGACAGCGATAGGAGAAAAGGAGCGCAGGGCCACTGTAGTTCTCAAACCTGCAGTGTTATAAATGACAGCTTTCGTCCAAAAATATATTGAAGTAAGGCTGCGAAGAGAACTTGAAAGTGAGGCAGAATTGCAGGAAACCGATTTCAGGAGGTGGTTTGGAATTGCATGTAAAGCATATGAATATAGGCAGAACGCCGACCAGGATGCCCTTGGCCAAAAAGTGCGTATGCGTTTTATCCTGAATATATTCAGGAAAAAATGCATACGTTCTTTTTGGCAAACCAAGCAAGCTTGCAATTGAAATCTGTGCTACAATGAACTCTCACTTCCACCCGGTCAAAAAGGCCATCTGAGAAAAGTGTAAAATCCAGAAAGGCAGGACAGGCTAGGGAGAACAGGGAGCGTTGTTATGCTGATGGTCGGTATGTAAATTACGAACAGCCACCCTGGAGAAACGTATGGTATTTCCTGAAACATCAAAAAAACAAGGTACATAG
>NW_006788314.1:0-3165 GCF_000442215.2 Lipotes vexillifer | reverse complement strand
TCCCTGTGCTATGCAGCTGCTTCCCACTAGCTATCTATTTTACATTTGGTGGTGTATATATGTAAAACTGCACATTTCTACTGAGAATCATAAATAAAAAAGTTTAAATGGAGAGATGGAGCATGTTCCTAGGAGGAAAGACTTAATAATGTTAAGATTTTAATTTCCCTAAAATCAAACTCTAAATCAAGTACAATTCCAATTAAAATTCTACTGGGGCTTTTTTTTTTTTTTTTCTTTTAAGTTTATCTGGAAGGGAAAAAATGAGTGAGAATAGATTAAAATTTTTGAAAACTTCCATGCAGTCAATATTGCCCTTAAAAATCCTTTAAATACTGAGAGGGTACTGGCCTTACCAGATAATAAAATAGAGTTGTTACTGGTGCAAGGACAGACAGACAGACAAAGGGAATATCCCACAGATTGCAGGAACGCACCCAAATATTTATAAGTATGTAATTATATATTACATGTGGCACTTAAAATCAGCCATAAACGAAAGGAATAGTGAATAAATATTATTGGTACAAGTTAAATCTTGCATCATGTCACATAGCAGAACAAATTCTACATGGATTTATGATTAAAATGTAAGTTAAAATACTAAAGTACCAGATAGAAGAAGATGAAGGCGCATCATTTGGGGTAAGTCCATAACAGAATGGGTAAGTCCAGCCTAAGCTTGAGACCTGAGATAGAATCTTAGAGGAAAGAAATGATACATCTGAGTACATTAAAGTGAAAAACATCTATGGACAAAAAGCACCACAAAGAAAACAGAGCAAAAGACAAAAGAGAAAGCATTAACACGCTTAATAGATTAAAAATGCTTGAAGTTCTTGAAAATCAACAAGAAAATATTAAGATATGAATAAAAATTAAATTGGGCAAAGTACCCATTCATCCATTATTCAAGAAATATTTCTTGAGAGCCTGTTCATTGGGAGGCAGGGTGCTATGAAGAGAACAGAGGATACAGAGTGGGAGTACTTGGGTAGAGTGATCAGGAAGGGTCTCCCTGGGAAGTGGCATATAAACAAGACCTTTAGGATGAAAAGGAGTCTTCTAGCTGAAGAGGGGTGGGAGGAAATGGGAAGAGCCTTCCAGTAGGAGGAACAGCATTTGCAAAGGCCCTAGAGTGGTAAAATGTTTAGTGACACAAGGTGTGGAAAGGAGGGCAGTGTGGTGAGGGAGGGGGCAGGGAAAGTGGTGAGGAGTGAAATGGAAGAAGTAGATGAGGATCAAGTTATGCAGAGCCTTCTAGAACATGCTAACTAGTTGGGAATTTATTTGAAAAAGTATGGGACTCCAAAGAAGGGCTTTGAGCAGGAAAATAACATGGTTAAATTTTCCACTTACAAAACATGTCTGCTGTGACTGCTTTTATGGACAACAGATTGCAGGGATGCAAGAGAATAAAGGAACAGGGCGACAAGATGGGAAGTGACTATGGTGCTGTGTAGGTTGGGCTATGTGATGCTGACCCAGATTGAGGTTTATAGAGGAGAGGGAGGGAGCTAGAAGGGTGAGGATATATTTTGGAAAAAGAAACAATAGGACTTGCTTATGAGTGGGAAGGGAAGGCCCAATGGGGAAGGAGAAAGCAACCAAGAATGACCCTCAGGTTTCTAACCTAAGTAGCTCTGAAAATGGTAGTCATGTTTAAGTCAGGGGAGACTGAGGAAATAGCAGGGGGGGATCAGTGTTTCCTTTAGAACATGTTAAATTTGAGAGTACTGTGATACATACAAGAAGAGATGCTCTATCAATTAAATGTCTGAGTCTGAAGCTCAGAAGAGAAGTTTTGATTAGAGATATAAATGTGGTAATTAGTGTATGTGCTCATTAAATGGGAAATGAATGAGTTCACATAGAGAGAGGGCCCAGGACCAGGACACAAGGGGTCAGGTAGAGGACAAGACTGAGAAGGAACAGCTAGAGAGAACAGAAGATGTGGTATCTCAGAAGAGGCAAGAGAGAAGAGTGCTTTAAAGAGGAAGTGGTAAATGGTATCGAATTCTCCCTGAAGGTCTAGAAAAATGAGATCAGAAACATGATCCCAGAATTTGGTGAAGTGAAGGTCACTGGTGATGGGTGGGGTGTGAGCTGAGAGATCAGAGAACAGTGATGGGTGGGGACACAGTGTGCCTACACCTCTTTAAGAAGTTGGGTCCTGCAAGAGTGCAGGAACTGGCAAGTCTCAAGGACAAAACATAAATGTTCATAAACAAATGAAAAAGCATTTCACTTCAGTGGTAATCCATGAAGAGAAATTAAAATAGAAAAGGCAAATCTTTTTTAAACCATCAAACTGGCAAAATACTGAATATTTTTCAAAGTGGTGGTGGTATGAGGTGGGCAGCCGTTTCATTCGTAAGAGTACATCTGAAGGAAATAATCAGGGTGTGTGCAAAAATTTGACAATTAAGTAGTTTACCTTTGTCACAGTATTAAGTTGTGTTAAGTAGTGAAATACTGGAAATAACTGAAATGTTCAACAATAATAGACTGGCTGAATTACAGCATATGGTTACAATTGAATTCTTTGCAGCCACTAAAAATTATGCTGTAGAATATTATGAAATGACATGTAAGAGATGATAGGGTATGTTACAAAACATTACATGACAATGGTGCACATTTATTTGGTGCTTTATACCCACCAGCACTACTATTAGTGCTTTACATAAAATAACATTTAATCGTCACTTAAAAAAATATGAAGTAGGTATTATTATTACTCCTACTTTATAGGTAAGGAACCAAAGCTGAGATTGGTTAAAGAAACTTGCCCAAGGATGTGCAGCTGTTAATGTGGTGGAAACAGCAGTCTGCTGCTGTCTTACCAACATTCTCTTTTTACTAATAGCAACGCTATATATATTCATTCAGATAACGTATCCATACTAAAATGTTAGATCTTGTGGTGGGACCACGGGTGATTTTCTTTACTGTTTGTTTTTTTCTTGTCTATATTTTTAAGATTTGCTACCAAAAAAATTGTCTTAGTAGTAAACTAATTTCAGAGAATAAATGAGTGTTGTTCCATATTCAGAGGATAAGGCTTTTTTTTTTTTTTTTGCAGTACGCGGGCCTCTCACCGTTGTGGCCTCTCGCATTGCGGAGCACAGGCTCCGGACGCGCAGGCCCAGCGGCCATGGCTCA
>NW_006788313.1:0-213 GCF_000442215.2 Lipotes vexillifer | reverse complement strand
AACATTAACCTGTGCCCTAACACATATGCTAAACCTAAACCGTTGTTGTACCCTAACCTGTAACCTAAACTGTCCCGTTCCCTAACCCTAAATCTAATCCTAACCTTAAGCCTAACCATAACACGTACCCGAAGCCTTACCCAAACCTGGGCCCTAATTCTAACCCATACACTAATACTAACCCATCCCTAACACATACGCTAATGCTAAACA
>NW_006788312.1:0-2413 GCF_000442215.2 Lipotes vexillifer | reverse complement strand
TCTTCCCGGACCAGGGCTCGAACCTGTGTTCCCTGCATTGGCAGGTGGATTCTTAACCACTGCACCACTAGAGAAGCCCAGCATGTGAGATCTTAATTCCCCAGCTAGGGATCGAACCTGCGCCCCTGCATTGGAAGCGCAGAGTCTTAACCACTGGACAGACAGGGAAGTTCCCTGGAGTGGCCCTTTAAAAACCCAAGTCAGATCATGCCTCTGCCTGCTGAGGTCCACTGCTTACCCTGCCTTGTCCATCTGCCCTCCACCTCCCCCATCTCTATTCCATAGCACAGTCTGGAACATAGTATGTACTATAATTATTTATTGAATGAATAAACGAATGGCTCCAGGCTTCCCCACGTGCCCTGAACTAAACACGCCATTGAATGCCCCAGTTCCTTTCTTTCTGGCAACTCCCATGGCTTCACTAAACGTTCAGGATTGGAGTTACATCTGCTTCTGGTCCTTTGCACGAACAGAGGTAATTCTTTGAACCTCTCTGACCTTCTGCTCTCCTGGAACGTGGAGACGACCACTTCTTTCCTAGAAGGTTGTAAGTGATGAGTGTGAGGGGCTTAGCTGGGTTCCTGGATGTGGGAGGCACTTGACACAGGGGAGCGTTATCAGGCCCAGAGGAAGGCCTGGGGGTCCTTCCACAGAGCTGGGCTGATGCTGAGGTTCAGAGAGGCTCAGCCAAGTACAGACTCTGGTCCTCACCCCACCCTGCTGTCTCTTCCCCTGGGGTCCCCAGCCCTCACTGTGACCTGCTCACTCCTGGGTGGAGAGGGTACGCCCCAAGTGCCCATGCTAGCCTGACCAGTGCTGCTTGTTTGACATCTTTCCCGTTTGCAGACTGAGGCTCCTCTACTGATCCGGCCCTACTTGCCAGACATGACACTCTCTGAAATCCACGTTGTCATGACCAGAGGCTACACCACCATTGCCAGCAGCCTGCTGGACGCCTACATCTCCTTTGGGGTATGTAGAGCCCTCCTTCTGCTTGCTGAAAACGAAGAACCTGAACCCACCTTTGTGGGAGCCCCACACAGCTCCGGGCCAGAGCGACCTGGGGTCTTCTCTCATGGGCTACGTCCTAAACCAGGGCTGCTGTGATGGTGGGAGGAGAAGCTTCACCTGAGTAAGGCAGGCCAGGTGGGCTGGACCATTTGGGCTTCTCACGTGGCCAGTGGGAGCAAAGGTTTCCAGTATTCTGCTTACTGAGGCAAAGTGCTAAGTGTTTTAATATCCACATTTCAAGGATGAGGAAATTGGGACTCAGAGAGTAAGTGAGATGCCCAAAGCCAGGGTCTGAGCCCAGACCTGTCTGACTCCAAAACTCAGACACACAGTCCCCCACCTAGGCCACCCCTGGAGCTTTGTCCTACTCTTCCTGTATCCCGTCCTCCCACCTCCTCTCTTTTACACCCTCTCTGGGCACAAGTCCTTCCTCTACTCCTCAATTATTACTTGTGCAGCTTTCTGAGCACAGTACATTTCTAAATCAAATTCCAGTGGTATGAATCAGGCCCTTAAACCAATCACAACCCTAGTGCATGGCAAGCAGAGATGAATCTTCAATGTGTCCCCTACAAAGTGCCTGGTAATAATGCATTACATTTGTGTAAAACACTGTACTTGTTTGTGTTTTCACATGCAAGTCTTTCAAGATCTTATTTTTTTCCCCTTAAATATCGAAGAAATTCTTGCTTCTTACAGAAGTGAATAAAGTAAAAAAAAACAAAAGAAAACACTTCACTCCCACTTCCCATGGATAACTGCTCTTACTAGATGAGAACAGCAGTGCTCAAAGTGTCCTCAGTGGGCCAGCAGCGACACCTTCACCTGGGAACTTGTTAGGAATACAAATTCTTGGGCCCCTCTGTAGACCTGCTGAATCAGGAATGCTGGGGATGGGGCCCAGTGTCCTGTATTGTAACAAGCCTTCCAGGTGATTCTGATACTCGCTCAATTTGGGAGCCACTGACTTAAAATATGTCATTCCAGATATTTCTGTGTAAAAAGTCATTTAAGTACATATAACTGAATATACATATACTTGCTTTTTTTTTTTTACTAAAGATGAGGTAATTCTATTTACACTTTTCTGCAACTTGCCTTTTTCTTATAAAATTTTGAGCATGACATGAAATCCGAAAGTGTAAAGGAAAAAGTTGACAGAGCTAACTAATAAAAATGAAAAACCTCTGAAAGGTAAAACATCACAATTTTTTAAAAGTTTAATGATTGATCAAGAAAGAAAAGTTCATAAATGATAAACAGATATTCAAGCTCACTGATAAATTAAAACAATAATAACTTATATTTCTTCTCAAGGATATGCCAAATTTTACATGCCTCTAAACGGCAAGGCTGAGAGGCATTCATATACTCTTTTTTTTTTTTTTTTTTTTTTTTG
>NW_006788311.1:0-417 GCF_000442215.2 Lipotes vexillifer | reverse complement strand
CCTGGACCACAGGAGTTGTGACTGGAGGAACGCCTCAGAGATGCTCCCACGCAGACTGCCACCCTGCTGCTCTGTCACACTGTCCAGAATCACACGCTAGTCCATATGCATTCCTTGGGAAGGCTTTTCCCCATTCACGATGTGGCTCTTAGGGAGGGTCCATGCCTTGAACCCTAATCATGATCAGATTAGCTGAACTGCAAACTTGTGGAAGAAGCCGTGGAAACACCTGATGGGGGAAGATAGTCAAGGCAGGAAGAGGAAGGGGGAATCATCGAGAAGTAAACAAAAAACAGGAATGGGACTGCGCATGGCTTAATTTGTTCCGTGTAAGAACTGGTCGAGGTGGGAATAATTTAACTGAATTTATATATTTTGTTGGGGAGGGGGCTGCACCGTGTGGCTTGTGGGATCTTA
>NW_006788310.1:0-910 GCF_000442215.2 Lipotes vexillifer | reverse complement strand
GCTCACGGGCCCAGCCGCTCCGCGGCATGTGGGATCTTCCCGGAATGGGGCACGAACCCGTGTGCCCTGCAGTGGCAGGCGGACTCTCAACCACTGCGCCACCAGGGAAGCCCGTCATCAGCCTGGAATTTTATTCCTCCCCAAGAACTCTAAGTTCCTGGAGCTGTTTTAATCTTGCCTCATTAAAAGTTAATATAATTTGGATTGATGCTATTCATTTTGTATCTGGGCACCTCATTTACCCAGCTCAGGCTGGGTTTCTGTGCACCAGGCCTTTGTGAAAGCGTATGTATCCAGCTTACCTTCATTCAAGTTGCAGACCCAGATGGGAGTAATCAAGAGCTGATCATTGATAAATGGTAATCATTACAGAGAATACAGATTCAGATGTCAGCCACAGAATGGATGGCTGCTGTTTGTTGTTGGCTAATTCAGGAATGTCAGGAGGTAACAAAGAGAGATTGCTCTGCTGCACTCATTACCCAGCCCAGGGGAGGAGTGTTAAACATTAATACTTGAGCTCTGAAAGTGTCATCAACTTGATGGCCAGGAAAGCTTTGTAAAAGGAGTGGGAGGAAGCTGAGTAAGCCCACATTTCTCAAGCAGGTACTGCAAAGGACTACTAATGTCCAGAATCCCCATCTTAAGAGTTAAGATTCTTTGTCCCTGAGCCCTGTGTGGTGGGATGGTACGGGGTCAAGAGAAAAATGGAATAGCCAAAGCAGTGTTTTTAGACTGAGGAGTTTTCCGCGTGTACTATAGATAACTTCCTGAGTGGTTACCATCACTTCCTTTGGGACCCACAGTCATATAATTTGGTATTCTTTTGTATCATTCCTTTTTAAAATTTATTTATGCAAAAAGGTCCATGGAGCCCCCAGTATATGCAGACACTTGCTGGGGCAGGAAT
>NW_006788309.1:0-280 GCF_000442215.2 Lipotes vexillifer | reverse complement strand
AACCCTAACCCTAACCCTGACCTTAACACTAACCAAAAGCCTTACCCTAACCCGTGCCCTAATACTAACACATACGCTAACACTAACCCGTGCCCTAAAACGTACGCTCTCAACCATTGTCATACACTAACCTTTACCCTAAACCGTCCATGTTCCCTAATACTAACCCTAACCCAAACCCTGACCCTAACCCTTACCCAAATACTTACCTTAAACTGTGCCCTAATCCTAACACGTACGCTAACACTAATCCGTGCCCTAACACGTACCCTATACCTCA
>NW_006788308.1:0-2048 GCF_000442215.2 Lipotes vexillifer | reverse complement strand
CCGTGTCCCCTGCATCGGCAGGCGGACTCTCAACCACTGCGCCACCAGGGAAGCCCTACAATTGATTTTTTAGTGTTGGTTTTATATCTAGCAACGGTGCTAAGTTTTAATTATTTATCTTTACATTACTTAAGGTTTTAAATACATATAATCATAGGATCTGCAAATAATGCCAGTTTTGTTTCTTCCTTTCCAGTCCTTTATCTTTTAATTTTTTTCCTTTTCATACATCACAGGCTATGACCTCAAGGACAACGTTGAATAGAAGCGATGATTGCGGGCATTCATGTCTTGTTCTGATCTCAAAAGGAAAGCTTTGTTGCTTGCTACAGGGTTTTTTAAACAGCTTTTATCAGACTAAGGAAATGTCATTCTATTCTTAGTTTGTTAGGAGTTTTGGGGAATAGATATTAAATGTTATCAAATGCTTTTTCTATGTCTATTGAAACAGTCATATGATTTTTCTCTTATGATTTGTGAATGTGGTGAATCAAGTTGATTGATATTTTGAATGTTCAAACTAAAGGTATTTTATTAGTTGGATTTACACATCTGAAATTCTAAATCTTGGTTACTACTGGAACAGCTTCCACAAATCTCAGATTAATTTTTTTTAATGTACATGTTAGAGGAGGAACTCTCTTACACTCAACACCAAAATCTCTTTTCTGAAACCTCCAGCCAGTCTTCTCCTACAGTTACCTGAACAAAAGGGTACAGGTCAATGTTCCACTGCTTTAACAATTAAATCCACTTTAGTTGTTTCCTTTAAAAGTATGTAGTAAAATTGCAAATCAAAAGAGAAAACTGGAACCATTTACAGTTTGGTTGGAAATAGAGCTTATTTCACCTTGATGTAATGTCTTTTAATACATATTTGGCAGAGTTTCCATACATCTCAACAACTTAATTCCACTTACTAAAATTTCATAGGAAAATCCAATTTTTGAGCAGAAAGGGCAATCTTACCTCTTCTTTATCTGTTAGCACTTTTTAATTTTCTCAAAGAATAGTTATTAATAATTTCTAGCAATTATCATAGCTTTTTTCCTCTCTAATTAAAAAAAAAAATCTCAAGTGCACATTGTTTCTTTAGCTTAAGTAAACAGAATTTTTGAAAGCAGAGATTAAACCTTCTGGGTGTTTAGGTGAATTGGCAGAAATCCTGACCTCTCATTCTTATATCCAGCAACCACACCCAGCAGCTGTTACACAGACACTGAAACAGCCTATATCTCTCTAGCTTTTGAAAGGCTTTGTATATCTCAAAAGTTTTGAGTCTGTGAGGGATAAATAAAATGTGGTATATACATAGCGTGGACTATTGTTCAGCCTTAGAAAGGAAGGAAAAGGGTGGGGGAATTGAATGAAGGTGGTCAGAAGGTACAAATTCTAGTTATAAGATAAATGAGTACTGGGCATGTAATATACAACATGGTGACTATAGTTAATGCTGTTGTATGGCATATTTGAAAGTTGCTAAGAAACTAGATCCTAAAAGTTCTCATCACAAGGAAAAAAAATTTTTTGGTAACTATATGAGGTAGTGGATGTTAACTTATTGTGGTAATCATTTCACAGTATATGTATGTCAAGTCATTATGCTGTACACCTTAAACTTATTCAGTGCTATATGTCCATTATATCTCAATAAAGGGGAAAATATTAAACTAAATTTTAAAAGGAAGGAAAGTTTGACATGTGCTGTAACATGGGCGAAACTTGAAGACATTATTCTGTGAAATAAACTAGTCACAAAAAGACAAAGAGTACATGATTTCACTTCTATGAGGCACCCATAGTAGTCAAATCCATAGAGACAGAAAGTAGAATGCTGGTTGTCAGGGGCTGGGTGGGAAGAAGAAATGGGGAGTTGTTGTTTTATGAGTATAGAGTTTCAGTTTTGCAAGATGAAAAAGTTCTGGTTGCACAACAATGTGAATATACTTAACACTACTGAACTGTACACTTAAAAATAATGAAGATGGGGCTTCCCTGGTGGCGCAGTGGTTGAGAGTCTGCCTGCCGATGCAAGGGACGCGGGTTCG
>NW_006788307.1:0-242 GCF_000442215.2 Lipotes vexillifer | reverse complement strand
TTGTTTGTAGATTTTTCGATGATGGCCATTCTGACTGGTGTGAGGTGATACCTCATTGTAGTTCTTTTTTTTTTTTCGGTATGCAGGCCTCTTACTGTTGTGGCCTCTCCTGTTGAGGAGCACAGGCTCTGGACGTGCAGGCTCAGCGGTCATGGCTCACGGGCCCAGCTGCTCCGTGACATGTGGGATCTTCCCGGACCGGGGCACAAACCCGTGTCCCCTGCATGGGCAGGCGGGCTCTC
>NW_006788306.1:0-4702 GCF_000442215.2 Lipotes vexillifer | reverse complement strand
CATCCCAGCAAAAGCAGGGACCCCTTAGTGCCGTGTCATCACGGGCTACTGGGCCTGTGGCTTCATGGGCAGGTTATAATTAGCAGAGAGCTCATCCTGGAGGAAAGCAGAGAATGAGCCTCGGAACTTGTCCTCTTGCCTCTGGCTTGGCTTCCCTCCAGCCTGCCCCATCATCATGTCATTCTCATGCTTAAGATCTTTAATGACTTCCTTTTAACCTCTACTTAACAACAGGAAGAATTTTTATATAGTTTAAATGGAAAGGAATAAAACCCACTTCTCTCCCACTGCCTCCCTGCTTCACCTGCCCAGCTTCTTCTGATCTCTAAGGTTCAGCTCTTCTGTGGACTCTTCTGATTTGCTAGGCTGAGCCAGGTGCCTACTGTGTGCATTTGTTACACATCTTGGACTTCCTTCTAGCTCAGACTTACTGCACTTCACTGTACTCTGGTTTTCTATCTACCCATCTATCTTAATCATGCAATGAGCTCTTCAAGGGACAAGACCCTATTAGCACAAGTTACATAGTAGGTGTTAAAAAATAATGGGTGACATAGCAGGATGGTTGAGAAACTTATCTGTGTCTCCTTTTTGTATGACTGCAGATTCACTGGAACTGAAGGAAAGGTACCCCTTTCTGTGTTACTGAGATCTGTATTTCCTTTGCTCTTAATAAAGGCAATCAATAAGACTTTTTGGGCTTCAAAGCTGAAAAAAGTAAGTGAGCAACTCACTGAAGTATAGTCTAAAGTGGAGATGGGGCCTCTTCAAGGTTTGAAGAAAGTGGAGGCACAGTCAGTGAGATGATTGGGTCAAGGGCATGGTTGTGGGGATGTTTAGAGAACCACTTCAACTGAAAGGTCATGGTAGTCATCATGGTGGCCTGTGCCTAAGTGCTAAGTGCAGTGGCCTCCGGGGCCCTAACAGAGTTCCCTGTGGCTGAGCTGGTACAGAGGGAGGGGGATTGCTAGCACAACCACCCATTTTCTGGTGGCCCATGACAATTGAACAAGGACTTCTGTACAGCAACAGCAACACTAGGGACTGGAAATGAAAACTGAGGCTGTTGTCTCCTTACCACCCCACTCTCTCTCCACCATTTTCCTGGATCTAATAAGCCTTAGGATTCTTATATGATCCCAATGAGAAAGAGGGATTGGTGTGGGTATGGCTAAGATTTAATTTCTTTGATAAGTAAGGGCTTTATGGGAATACTTCTACATAATGAAGATGCCTTGTGAACAAAAAGGAAATAGACCACTAGCCTTGCAAATGAATCAACTGGAATGAGAAAGACTTCAGTCCAATAAGCATGTATGGAGCCTTGGCTATAGGATTGGGGCTGAGAATATCATGGTGGATAAGCCATGGACCCTCCCCATGATGTTCCTTTGCAATCTGTGAGGTAGACCAGATGGCCACATAATCAGGAATTTCAATATAATTTGTTGTATGTTGAGGTAGAAGGAAGCACTGAAGGGAGGGGAATGTAGCCTGCACTGGGGGGGGCAGGGAAGATTTTCTAGGATATATTGTAGTTGAACTTGTCCTTGGAGGTAAATGAACTAAACTTATGATAAAAAAGAGAAAGGGTATTCCAAACATCAAGGAGACAGTGACAGAAATTTGTATGAACTGTCCTGGGTGTGGGGACATTTATATGTACTTGGATGTTATGGGAAAATGAAATGTGTGACCTTAATGGTGGAAGATGAGGTTAGAATGTTAAACAGGTCCAGAGCCAGAGTACCCTGGACTAGATCCCAAGGATGATGGGCAGAAACTGGAGGGTTTTAAGCAGGTCAAATTTCAGCTTTACAAACATAAGAGTAATTAATGCAATGCTAGGTCTTATCATAAATAAATCCTGAAACCTCAGTGGTTTTATGCAGTGTCCATAACAAGAATAATGGTAATATGATGATGATGATGATGATAATGACAGCAGGTAACAGACAATGTCTAGTATGTGCCAAGATTAAGTGCTTTACAAATATCTCTCTTAATCCTTGTAACAATGTTACAAAGTAGAATTATTATCTATTGCCATTTGACAAGCAAGAAAATTGAGTCAGAAGAGGCCTCGGATTTAAGATATAACTGATTCTGGATGTACAACACTAGAACTAACTCTAAACACATCCCTGGGAATGAACAACTCTGGGAGATGGGGGATATGGTGGGTAGGAAAACAATCCCTGACCACTGGGAAGGGTCCTGGAAACAGAGAAAATGGCCTGGAGTGTTGAAGTGTGTGGAAACTTGCGAGGAGAGAAATGGTTGACGAGTGCCATTCCTCAATATTTTGTCAAGGAAGGCACAGATACCAAATGGTTCATGCATTCTTTCAGCCATTATTGAGCACAACTCTGTGGCAGGCTGTGGGATAGGTTCAAGGATGTGCCCCCTCCCTGGCTTCCAGAAGCTTCTGTGTGATTCCAGGAAGGGCAGAGTGACAGGCAGGCAGAAATCTGTAAAAGCTTTCCTTTACTTTTCATCCATCCTATAATAAGTATAGGTCATTGTTTTGCCTGTCCCACATTCATTTTCTTTCTTTTGATTTTCCTTTTAGGAATTATCCCTCAACCATGTTGTGCAACACTCGTAGGGTTGGCCTGAGATCCAAACCAGAGTGGTCAGGCATTCTGTCTCTAGAATTTGACTTTTGAATGGAGTGACATAGTAAGGAGAAATGGTTGTAGCTGCTTCATCTAGTACTCTGAAGAGGCTTTCCTTTGGTTCCTGGAGCCTAGGGCCCTGAAGGTGCACAGCTTCTTTTCTTCATAGTCATGTGTTTTCCCATATCACATATACACACGCACACACACACACTCACACATATAATCATATTGTGTATAAATGTGTATGTCTATATACATGTTTGTGTGTATGCTTTTTTTTTTTTTTTCTTATATTGGCCAGTTGTTTTCTGTTGCTTGCAACCAAAGACATTTAACTAATACATATCTTTTTCTGGTATCTTTCTGCCTTGGTTTTTCTACCCGTAAAATGGGAATAGTAAAACTTACTACTTACCCTCAGGAGCTTGTGTAGATTAAAGGTATATGTCAATAAAATGCTTTCAGATGCTTGGATGAAAGTTGCTATAGAACTACAAAGTCTCCTTCTCAATTTTAGCCGTACTTTCAAAGAGGGACTTCCTTTATATACCATAAAACAGCTTTTATCCTGAGACGATGTGTTCCTCATTTTACTGCCTCTGTAAACAGTTCAAAGATTGCTCCATACTTGCTGTGTTTCCAAAGCTACCATTCGAGATGAAAGCTCAGCTTTATTTAGTGTGAGAAGTAGCTGTGTGATACAGGGAGGTGATGTGGACATTATTGATATTGTGTGTTAGTGATAAGGAAGTTGGCTCAGATTCTCAGGTTGTTACTTTTTTGGCTTTTTAGGGTTAATACTCACATTCTTACCTAAGTCAAAATAAAATATAAAATCCCCACTCATTTTAGAGCAAAAAGAGTTGCATCATATAAGAGCATTTGGCAATTATGAAAGTATGTACCATAATAAAAACTACAACACCTACAGGTTCTAGAATATTTTATGATTTTCAGAACACCTATACTTTTCCTTAGGCCAGTGTAGATTCTATAGTATCTGGCAGTTGCCAACTATACATAAGATTCCTGAGTTATTATTTTAAGTGAACCATTTTTATAATATGCAAACATTATGACAGCAATGCACACTCATCAGGGGAAATTTGGAAATGCAGAAGGCTAGAAAGATAAAGAAAATACACATCGGTAATTCAACAGACTTGCTGCCTTAAAACAACAATTTATTACATTTTCATATATACCAATTTTCTTTTTCTATGTACTTATTTTATAATTATTTCCTATTAGTTGATACAATTTTACATCCTGTGGGTTTTTATTTTTTCTTTTCATATTACATTACAACTCTAGCAGTTACCTATTTTCACCCCAAAACTCAGTGGGTTACAATAAGAACCATTTTGATTGCTAATGAGTCCAAAGGTTTGCTGGTAGTTTCTTCAATTTCTAGTCTCATCTGGGCTTGCTCATGGGTCTGTCATCAAGTGATCCTGGCTGGGCAATCTCACTTGTTTGGTGGTTCACAGCTCTCCTACACTTGATCTCTCATCCTCCAGGAGGTCAGCCTGGAGTTGTATTTGTGATGGTGGCAAAATTCCAAGAGAGAGAGCAGAAACAGGAGAGGCTTAGGTGCAGACCAGGCCAATCATTATTGCCACTGTGGTTGTTGCCAGTGCAAGTCACAAGGCCAACCTGGATTCGAGGACTGGTCAGGTAGCCTCCATGGCTCCATGGGAAGGGGCTAGTCATCTGCAATTGTCAGGGATAGAAGGCGGGGTGAAGAATTGTATCCAGAGTTTGGTTTGCAGTTGCTCTCCCAGAATAACATAAGCACACTCTGTATTAATTCATAGACATATATAATGACTTCATAGTATTACACTGAGTGACACCATTACAGACAACTTAAACATTCCCATATTTTAAGTCATTTAGGATTTTCTGCTTTGTTTGCTGCAGCACAAAAACAGTTTTATAAGGAGCAAAGCTTTCTATTTGGGGTTACTTAAAAAAATCCTAATATAGAATCACAGAAGTGAATGTATTGTTTAAAAGTTTATAACTATTTTAGGCCCGCGTACCGCAAAAAAAAAAAAAAAAAAAAAAAAAAAAATTTA
>NW_006788305.1:0-518 GCF_000442215.2 Lipotes vexillifer | reverse complement strand
CTCTTCTGTTTTGTAATTCCTTCCATGTGTAGAAAAGTTTATAATCCGTGTATTAGTGATACGTTATGATGTGTCTTTTTCCGTGTGACCTATTTCACTTGGAATCATTGTACATACATCCACTCACTAAGATGCTACGGGACTTATGACATTGATTTCATTGCTGACTGATATTCCATGGCACGTAAGTGCCGCAACTTGACGATCCATTTTTTCCTTTCGTGGGTATTTAACTTGTACCATGGATGAGGTTCCTGTAAAGAGGGCAGCCCCAAACATTGGGGTGGCTCTGTCTTTTTGATTTCTGTTTCCCTAAGCCTATTGCCTAAGGCTATGTACCTTGTTTTTTTCGATGTTTCAGGAAATACCATACGTTTCTCCAGGGTGGCTGTTTGTAATTTACATCCCGCCCATCAGCATAACAACGCTTCGTCTTCTCCCTGGCCTGTCCTACTTTTCTGGATTTTACACTTTTTTCAGATGTCCTTTTTGATCAGGGGGAAGTGAGAGTTCATTGT
>NW_006788303.1:0-1076 GCF_000442215.2 Lipotes vexillifer | reverse complement strand
GTTCAGCTTTGGATTTAACCCCGCCTCTGCTTTTAGGTCGCCTGAGGGCATCTGTTCCCCACCCAGACAGGACGGGGTTAAATAGGAGCTGATTACGGGGCTCTGGCTCACTCAGGCGGGGGTGTATTTGATGTATTTGTGGGGAGGAAGATGATCTCCACATCTTACTCCTCTGCCATCTTGAAGCTACCCCCTCAGAGTTATTCTTGAGGCTTTTGTAGACTGACTGTATGACCTTCAGTAAATCACTTCATCCCTGTCAGCTTCTGTTTCCCTGTCAGCAAATTAGGGATTAAGATCTTCCTTTCCACTCATGAAGGGAGGTGGGTAATAAATGGTTTTGTTCTGCTCTTGAAAGAGTCAGGTAAAAGTCTTCCTTAAGTGCAAAGTATTACTCATGTACTCTAGAATCTAGGTAGAAGAACAGAGTTAAAATGTTCCTATGCCCTAGCAGAGTTTTCTATCAGACTTCCAAGAAGCAGGGCTTTCTGAGGAGAAGGTTGTCTACAGGTCTAAGCAGATAAACATGGCAGCCCTTCTGAATCCCAGGGGCTGGCATGGTGCACATGTTCTCCTGGGCTTGAAACTTTCAATTGCCATTTCTTACACTGAGCAAGTAGTTTAGCTTCTCAGGATATCAAATTATCATTTGAAGACTCAGGATTTTAATACTGATGTAGATGAGAAGAGGATGAGAAATGTTTTGCATAATCGCTTTCATTTAGAGTGTGAAAAATAGACATTAGAGCCCTTCATTTTTTTCCTCTCATTCTTCTAAGTACAAAAGTAACTAAAATTCATAAGGAAGATCATGATGTCATCTTGAAGTATATGATCTTAAGCATGAGTTTACGTTACATATATTCTGTGGCAATTGGATGCTTCTTGGTTTATTTGTTTCTTTTTTATCTTAACCTAATTAAGTGCCATGCAAAACATTTGAAATCATACTAGGGGTGTAAATTGAGATATGTAAGTGTCCTATATACAGTCAACTCCCCATTCCACCTTGCTGGAGGTAACTACTCTTAATATTCTTCTTTATTCTCCTAGATTTTTTTTTTTTTTTTTTTTTC
>NW_006788302.1:0-518 GCF_000442215.2 Lipotes vexillifer | reverse complement strand
TTTAAAAGAGAAATTTATTCAGCGAAGTTCCCAGGCTTTTGCAGTGGTCTCAATTTGCAGCTCGAAAACGGCAGGGACTTCGGTTTACCCTTAACTAGGATAGGTGGCCCTGCATACAAGGGTAGGATTTTCACATTGGAAGCTTGGATCCTGGGCTCTTACGGGGTGCTTGCAAAACCCTGCTACTGCCCGGCATCTATCCTCAGCCCGAACGTCTATATAGGAAGCGAGTATTTAGATGGAGAATCGCGACTCTTGCAACTCAGGAGGAGAGATAATCCTGAGGCCCACGTTCGCCTTGGGAGACGCTCAGGCGACCCTTAGCCTCAGTGAAGTCTTTCAATTTCCTCCCGGCATGTTCTACCTCTCACAGTTTGCCTGAGCTCGCACCATTGTTGGGTTTAAATGGAAAGCGAGGAGAGCCGTCAGGACTCACAGACCTCTGGACACCGCACTGTGTCCCACGCACGTGAACCCAAGACAACACGTCTCTTCACGGTCTGCTGAGAAACAGGTAG
>NW_006788301.1:0-1315 GCF_000442215.2 Lipotes vexillifer | reverse complement strand
CACGGGTTCGTGCCCCGGTCCGGGAAGATCCCACATGCCGCGGAGTGGCTAGGCCCATGAGCCCTGGCCGCTGAGCCTGCGCTCCGCAACGGGAAAGGCCACAACAGTGAGAGCCCCGCGTACCGCAAAAAAAGAAGAAGAAAAAAAAGCCTGAATTCTAACTAGTCCACCATCTTCTCAGTCTGCTGGTTTTCTGAATAAAGTTACTATTCCTTGTCCCAACAACTCATCCCTTGATTTATTGGCCTGTCGTGCAGTGAGGAGTAAGAACTTGGAGTTGGTAACATGGTACTTATGCTAATAGAAGAGGCATCTTGAAGCTCCGCTGATAATGATGGGCATTTAATATTCAAAAGGATACATGCAATATTTATGGTTATTTTTAAATTCCTTATTAAGCTATTTACTATATAGCCCTCACTAAGTATTCATTACTGGCTCCTTGATGAGGGTAGTGTGTTTTATATACACTTTTTTGGCTACTACTCACGGTTACAATATAGGTTGACTATATTTTAAGTTATTTTTTTAAAAGCTTCTTGGATATTTTGGTTCCAAATTCTTCCAGGGCTGACTAAGAGTGCCTAAGTTGTTTTTAGCTATTTTTTTAAGAGGCAAATAATAATTTATATTATTAGTGGTTAGGATAGAATTTTTCTTTCCTTTCAGAATTGGAGAACTCCCTGAGGCTGGAGCTAGCATTTGGTGGCATGGTGAGACCTTTGTGCTAAGTTTGCAGTTGAGCAACTAGTACCTTGGGGGATGAAAGACAATATCAATGGTTCCTGGAATTCAGGTGTTCTTCTTGAACCCCTGTGTTATAGAAAAATGAACATGCGAGCTTGCTCTATTTCCGGTCAAGGTAAGAGGTTAAGGATGATAGTTGGGAAAAATTATATCGTTCGCATCGTATTGGGGGAAAAACTAAGAACTCCTGTGATCATTTGAGAAAACTGTGTATGCAGACACTTGAACCTCTCCTTATGATATATATGCCCTCAAATCTGTAATAATATCACCATGCTTTCCTTTCTATAAACTAAACCTCTCCCCTCTGATCAATGTGAATATTTTGCTATTTATCTGTTTAGTTGTTAACTATTCCACTTCTGTGGTTAAAAAATCCTCTGTTATTCTTCAAGTAAGTCACCTTATAGAGGTCACAGTGTGTCTCATTATAAGCAATGGTTCCCAAAAGTAGTCTGCAAGAGACTACATCAGAAATTACAGTTCTTTAATGTATGTATTTTCCCTCCCTCATATGTAGGTGTGTGTGTGTGTGTGTGTGTGTGTGTGTGTGTGTGTGTGTGTGTGT
>NW_006788300.1:0-399 GCF_000442215.2 Lipotes vexillifer | reverse complement strand
AAAATTTCAACATCCCCCTCCCCTGGCCTTACACCACTATAGATCCACACAAAACCTATCACCCTCTAATTAGTTGCACTTAGTTTATTTTGGTGTCATGTAGAAAAAAACAGAGACGAAAATAAAATTACTAATTTAGGAAATAATAAAAGTTAAATTGTATGTATCTTAATCACTCTTTAATTTATGGGTAGCCTTTTCCTCGAGTTTACTGTGAAATATTTACTAAGAATTCTAAATTGTGATAAGTGAAAACACTTGAATTTGTACTGCAAAGCTAAGGATAGACTGAGGTAGAAATTTCCAATTTTTTAAGGCTGACTTTAGTGACAAAATTAAATATAATGAACATTAACAATTGACATTTTTATTACCATTATCAGGCTCACTGTTATTTCT
>NW_006788299.1:0-804 GCF_000442215.2 Lipotes vexillifer | reverse complement strand
TAGGGTTAGGGTTATGTAACGGGGACAGTTTACGGTACAGGTTAAGGTATGACAACCGTTTAGTGTTAGCGTACGTGTTAGGGCATGGGTTAGTGTTAGTGTACGGGCTACGATTAGGTCTCCGGTTAGGGTAAGGCTGAGTTTAAAGGTTGGGTTAAGGTTAAGATTAGGGTTAGGGTTAGGGAACACGGACGGTTTAGGGTACAGGTTAGGGTACGACAACGGTTCAGGGTTAGTGTACGTGTTAGGGCACGGATTAGTGTTAGCGTACGGTTTAGGATTAGGGCACATGGTAGGGTAAGGCTTCGGTTTAGGTTTAGGGTTAGGGAACGGGGATGGTTTAAGGTACAGGTTAGGGTATGACAACGGTTTAGGGTTAGCATTCGTGTTAGGGCATGGGTTAGTGTTAGCGTAAGAGATAGGGTTAAAGCACGTGTTCGGGTAAGGGTTAGTGTTAGCGTTAGTGTTAGGGTTAGGTTTAGGGAACGGGGACTGTTTAGGGTACAGTTTTGTATACGACAATGGTACAGGGTTAGCCTACGTTTTAGGGCACGGGTTAGTGTTAACGTACGGGTTAGGATTAGGACGCGGGTTTCGGTAAGGCTTCGGGTAAGGGTTACGGTTAGGGTTAGAGTTAGGGTTAGGTTTAGGGAAAGGGGACGGTTTAGGGAAAAGGTTAGGGTACGACAACCGTTTAGGGTGAGCATACGTGTTAGGGCATGGGTTAGTGTTAGCATACGCGTTAGGTTTAGGGCATAGCTTAGACTAAAACTTCGGGTAAGGGTTCGGGTTAGGGTTAGGGTT
>NW_006788298.1:0-285 GCF_000442215.2 Lipotes vexillifer | reverse complement strand
TTAGTCTTCAGTTCCAGGGTCGGTTGGTTCTCATTTCTTTGAGGCCAGTTCTCAGAATTGTGAGTTGTGGCAGCTTATGTCATGCCTACAGTCTGGTCATCATGTACTTCTTCACCTAGTGGGGTTTCACACAGCTCACAGGATATGGCTCTATAGCCATTGAGGAGGAACTAAAAGTCCTTAACTTTGCTTACTGATAAATTATTATTGTTTTGTCCTCTTTGCTTTTATTTTTTGCTTCTGCATTTCCTCACTTCTCTGATTAAACTTAATTTTTGGCTAAAG
>NW_006788296.1:0-431 GCF_000442215.2 Lipotes vexillifer | reverse complement strand
CACCATGAGTCAGGTACCCATGGGTACTGCCAATGTGCGCACTCTCACCATGAGCACCCTCACATGAAAGACTCTCACCATGGGCAATATCACCATGAGCACTGTCACCATGGTCAGTATCACCATGGGCACTGCCACCATGAGCAATGTAATCGTTAGCACTGTCACCGTGGGCACTGCTCTAATGTGCACTGTCAGCATGGTCACTGTAACCATGTACACTGTCACCATGGTCACTGCCACCATGAACATTGTTACCATGTGTAACATAACCATGAGCACTACCACTATGAGCACTATCACCATACTATCACTATGTGCACTCACCATGGGTACTGTCACCCTCGGCACTGTGACCATGAGCATTGTCACCATGGGTATTGCAACCATTGGCACTGCCACCGTGAGTAATGTCACCATGGGCACCATCA
>NW_006788295.1:0-526 GCF_000442215.2 Lipotes vexillifer | reverse complement strand
ATATAGTCTGCATTATCTGTCTCCCCTATCCTACCCACTCTACTCTCCAAGTATAAGTTCAATGGAGTAGGATTTGTTTTGGTCACTGGTTGATCCCCAGTAGTTAGAAGGGTGCCCTGCACAGGGTAGACACTCAATATTTATTGAGTCAGATATTGTTGAACGAATAAGTTGTACAGATTTAGAGATGTAATTAATGAACTAGAACATAAAACTGTACATCTTCTGGTCTCTTCTTATATAGAAGAGAATAGAAACCATTATATAGAAACCATTTTTGATTGAATCCTAGTTTTGTTGGTTGTACTTTTTTAATTACAGAGGGTTATACACCCTTATCTACATATTATATTCTTCTTTGTACACCTTTCACACCCACCCCAATGATTTTTTTTTTTTTTCCAGTACGCGGACCTCTAACTGTTGTGGCCTCTCCTGCTGAGGAGCACAGGCTTCCGACGCTCAGGCTCAGTGGCCATGGCTTACGGGCCCAGCCGCTCCGCGGCATGTGGGATCTTCCCGGACC
>NW_006788294.1:0-243 GCF_000442215.2 Lipotes vexillifer | reverse complement strand
ATTCCTAAGCTTTAATCCATACTTGCACCATGCACAGCACCCAACAGGACTGCTTTACATAACTCCATGAGACTTTTGTGTGCAAGTGGAACAGATAAAAATATAAAATTATTGCTGTCTTTTTGCGTCATAAAAATGATTCTTTGTCTCATTTAAAATATTTTTTTCTAAAATCCAAACCGTGTCAGGCTAAAATATTGGAATTTCAAATATGGTAAAATCTAAGACCCTTCAAATTTCTTT
>NW_006788292.1:0-1903 GCF_000442215.2 Lipotes vexillifer | reverse complement strand
ACGCGGGTTCGTGCCCCGGTCTGGGAAGATCCCACATGCCGCAGAGCGGCTGGGCCTGTGAGCTATGGCCGCTGAGCCTGCGCGTCCGGAGCCTGTGCTCCGCGAGGCCACGGCAGTGAGAGGCCCGCGTACTGCAAAAAAACAAAAAACAAAAAACCCCACACACAACTAATTTGAATAAGGCACATTCTTCAACATCTATAAGAAACAAATGCAAACACAATCATGGTTACATAAGGAAGAAGGGGGATGCCAAGAATTTTGACATTAATACTGGTAAAGCCCGTTTCTTTTTGTTAGGTAAAAAAAAAAAAAAGCAAATTGCAGTTGTTTGAAAGTTTATGTGCTGTTTCTTTTATGACAGGGATGGCAAACAGATTTAGATCTCCTGTAATCCGCTCAACCAGAAGCAGCTGCCTGGAGCTTTGGGCTGAGAAGGCTGAGGCTAGTGTGGGCACAGGGAGAAGGAAGGCTGGAACTGCCACGGGCCTTCACATCTTCTTGCCAGCTCTACCCTACCTACTGAGCCCACTGCTTCCCAAGTCCAAAAATATTCTTTTTGGTTCAAGTAACTGCTCTTAGCCAAGGGCAAATTTAGTTTATGAAGCCTCAATGAGGAAAAGTGGGAGATCATTTCCCAGTATAGGAACCAATCTATGGATTTTTAAAGACATCAAAACAAGCTGAAGTAAACACAGCATATAATCCTGGAAGGAAAGGCATTGAAAACTGAATTATTTATATCTTTACCAATTATTTACAGATTAGGGGATACTGGTTGTGTTCTCAGGCCCTTTGGATAAGGCTAGTGCTCTTAACTAGTTTGTATATATATATTTAAAAACAGATGGAGAAGCACTGCCATATACAGAACTGATAGGGCCGTGTATTAGCTGGAAGTGAGTTTCAGTAGCCCAGTCTCAGTCTGAATGAGGCAAATTTAGGCCCACATCATCAGCTACCTTACAACCTAATACCTAAAACTTAACATAATAGGAATAAGGCATATTTTAAAGTCATCTGGAAAAACTGTTTTACACAGATATCTTTAGTTCCCTCTAGAATTGGTAACACCTTCTTTGCAAATATATTATTATTCATAGCAAGCATTTCCCACGTGACTCATCAGCCTCAGTATTTCATAATCTCATAGATACCCTTAGAAATATTTTAAAATAATCATTTCATCATATTTCTATGATAGTGATTCATAATCATTAATATTCACAATACATATATAAAGACAAACATCAACATTCCCATTGAACAAGTGATAGTGTTAAAGGTACTTTAATTTTTGAAAAAACAAGAACAGGAGAAAACAGAACCACTAACTTTTCAACAAATTTCAAAATGAAATATATTATGCTCAGATTGGTGGACAAAATATTAAAATAAACATTAGTATTTAACCATACATTCAACATGAAAAGCAGACTAAAAACTGCTTTTATAAAATGACATATTGAGGGCTTTACAAAGATGTCTTGGTTTATTTTTATGATTGTTATGTTTTATTTTCAGATGATAAAAGAAAAAAGGTATCATGTTCCTATTTGAAAGTACTTCTCTACAGATAAACTGTGTATGGATATAAGCTTTATTCGCAGTAAGTGATAATCAGCTATAATGATTATATCTTCTGCTTAACATTAGTTTTTGAGGTACCAGACACCTGACTATGCTGCATAGAAACTGGTCAGATGTATGCAAATATAGTCCCGGAGAAGATCATCTTGCTGAATTAGTATCACTTTCACATGCTGAATTTGTTATATTTTATCATCAATGTTCCTTATGTTTCCCGTATAAAACAAACAAAAACTGTGAAAGGGTCAAAACCACCTCAGCTGCTAACACTGTTCAACTGTGTCATTACCTGGAGGATGGCGGGTCACAGGCC
>NW_006788291.1:0-210 GCF_000442215.2 Lipotes vexillifer | reverse complement strand
AGTGTAAAATCCAGAAAGGCAGGACAGGCCAGGGAGAACAGGGAGCGTTGTAATGCTGCTGGGTGGGATGTAAATTGCCAACTGCCACCCTGGAGAATCGTATTGTATTTCCTGAAAGATCGAAAAAACAAGGTACATAGCCTTGGACACTAGCCTTAGGGAAACAGAAATCAAAAAGACACAGCCACCCCAAAGTTTGGGGCTGCCCTC
>NW_006788289.1:0-210 GCF_000442215.2 Lipotes vexillifer | reverse complement strand
TAAAATGGATTCCTGGCATTTCTAAAATTAAATACTGTCAGAGGAAAGAAGAACTTTGCATTTGTCATGTACCAAATGATGCGCTTTGACCACTTAACAGATGATGTATTGGCAACTATTCAAGGTTCACATTTGTGGTCTCAGTTTGGAACTGGGTTTCAAGAAGTGCACTAAGTGCACACCCCAACCGTACTAATTAATTACAGGATT
>NW_006788288.1:0-204 GCF_000442215.2 Lipotes vexillifer | reverse complement strand
TCAAGATGTTATACAGAGAATCATTACCAATATCTTTAGTTTCCATTTTTAGGATAAAGCCAAAGGTCTTGACATTTTGCCTGAGCTTAGTTATCAGTCTTCCCTTTATGACCACTGCAGGGCAGAAATGGCCTTTAAGGGGCCATCAAGCCACTGCTCCAGGACCAGGGGTTGAGGTGAGGCAGGGTTACCCAATGCCAAGAC
>NW_006788287.1:0-478 GCF_000442215.2 Lipotes vexillifer | reverse complement strand
GAAGCCTCACAGTAACCCGTGCCCTAATCCAAACACATAGGCTAACACTAACCCGTGCCCTAAAACGTACACTAACCCTCAACGGTTATCGTATCCTAACCTGTACCCTAAACCATCCCCGTTCCCTAACCCTAACCCTTACCCAAAGGCTTACCCTAACCCGTGCCCTAATCCTAAACCGTACGCTAACACTAACCCGTGCCCTAACACGTACGCTAACCTTAAACCGTTGTCATTCCATAACCTGTACCCTAAACCGTTCCCGTTCCCGTTCCCGTTCCCTAACCCTTACCCGAAGCTTTACCTTAACCCGTGCCCTAATCCTAACCCAAACGTTAACACTAACCCATGCCCTAACATATATGCTAACTCTAAACCCTTGTCATAAACTAACCTGTACCCTAAACCGTCCCCATTCCTTAACCCTAACCCTGACCCTTACCCAAAGTCTCACCCTAACCTGTGCCCTAATCCTAAC
>NW_006788286.1:0-4497 GCF_000442215.2 Lipotes vexillifer | reverse complement strand
TGTGCTCCACAATGGGAGAGGCCACAACAGTGAGAGGCCCGCGTACCGAAAAAAAAAAAAAATTCTAGGAAGAGTTTCAGTTTTGCAAGATAGAAAAAGTTCTGAAGGTTGGTTGTACAATACAACAGTGTGAATATACTTACTACTGAACTATACACTTAAAAATGGTTAAGATGGGAAATTTTATGTGTATCTTACCACAGTTAAAATTTTCAAATATATGTTAGTAATCAGCAAAAAAGGAAAAACAAAGAGATCCCGGGACTGGCCCTCATTATTGTCAGTAGTCCTCTGCTTTATGACTTTATCATCACATGATCTGTTACTTCCCTTCCGGTAATTATAATCCCTACCTTAAGTCAACATGTTACCAGTTTAGTGTAAAAAAAATCCTTTGTGGTGTGGATCTGTTAGATTCCTTTAACATCCTTCATAAGAAGCAAACTGGGTGGGAGATCTTCATAAGAAACAAATCGTTATGAAGACACTTCTGTCAAAACTTGGATAACAAATTTGAAAAGACTGTGATTTACACATTGTAAGGAGAAAAAAATGATTATCCTTGTACAAGTTGTATATGTCTTATTTTTAATTTTTAAGTAGATAAGCTACTGATGTATACTTTTGTTGCTAAAACCTTGAGGATGTGAATACATCACTTAGATTTAGGTAGATGCATCCAAAAATACAGAATTGTCTATTGAGAGCTGTCAGTTTTGTGATTTACTGTATGGAATAAGTTGCTGTTTTCAATATCTATTTATCTTATTTATTTATTTTTGGCTGCATTGGGTCTTCACTCCTGTGCACAGGCTCTCTCCACCTGCCGCAAGCGGGGACTACTCCTCGCTGTGGTGTGCGGGCTTCTCACCGCAGCGGCCTCTCCAGCTGCGGAACACGGGCTCTAGGCTCACGGGCCTCAGCAGCTGTAGCACGCAGGCTCAGCAGTTGTGGCTCACGGGCTCTAGAGCGCAGGCTCAGTAGTCGTGGCACACGGGCCTAGCTGCTCCGCGGCATGTGGGATCTTCCCAGACCAGGGCTCAAACCCGTATGCCTGCATTGGCAGGCAGATTCTTAAGCACCGCACCACCAGGGAAGCCCTTCAGTATCTTTTGAAACTAATCATACCTTTTGTGTAGTTGGAAAAAAAGACCCAGTGATAAAACTTTTTCCCATTAGAAAAGCTTGAGGTAGATTTTCAGTTTGCTTGTTCGTTTTGTTTTCAAAGAAGTAAGAGGATTACTGCTCTAGAACACCTAAGAGAAACTAATTGTTGTTACAAGGCTTTGAAGACTTCTGGTGTTCAGACCGAAGTCCAGAGTCTTTTTAGGGGAGTTGCCAAGGATAAAACCCCATCTAAAGTCACTGGGAGCCAGACTTCATTCCATGCTGGTATCCTGTTAAAACATGCTCCCATGTCACATGTTTCAGAAAGATACAGATTGAGGGCCTCCAGTGACTGTTTATCATTAGTGTGACCAGACATTTTATACCAGAATTGTGCATTGTAACATTAAAAGGTTTTAAACCTATGTTTAACTTAATTGGCAGTATCCGTAGTTTCATTGCATTGCATCGCTAGGATTACTGTGAAATGTTTGAGTCTTGTGTAAGATGGATTAATTTAGTTTAAAATCTTAAGGAGCTAATTTAAAAGTATGTCTCATGATACTATAAATTGAGATAGAACAGATGATAAGCTTAAGTAGAGAATCCTTTGAAATGTCTTTGATCAAAGCACTGTTTGTGATTCTGAAGGAAAGGTGTTTTTTATTTTCTTGCCTTGTTTAGTGTTACAGTTGATTCATTCATATAATTCTCAGGAAATGGGACCAGAGTTCTCATTCTGTTTGTGACCAGAGTTCCTAACATAGGTGCATATATTTCCCTTTTCAGATTAGGTGTTCCCTTTTCAGATTAGATGTTCTGATGAAAGATTAGATGTTCCGATGAAAGATTGGGGTGGGTCCCCAAATCATACTTATTACAAGCCCATAATGCTCATCAACCTACCTCACAGTGGAATTACTGAAGGAAATGAGGTTTTTGGCAATTTTTTAAAAAATCGTTAACTCAAGTCTCACTAGTTCAAAACTCTAATTATAGCTGGATATTATAGGTTTAAAAGAAAACCCAGTTTGCTAACCAAAAAAATTTTTAAGTAGCCTAATAAAATCTAAAGAGTGGTCATTCTTATGTAGAACCAACTTTTTATACATCCATAGGTGTCATTTACATGGAATCAATGTTAGTGCCAGTACATGTGTTCTCACTGCCTAAACTGTGCTTTTTATATGATGTTAAAAAGTCATTTTTCATCTACACTAGCCTTTAAACAGAGGAGAACTAGACTCTTAGTATATGTACCAAAATAACACAACTAAAACCAAATAATAATGATTATGGCATAGGAAGGAAAACTATGCAGCCATTAAAAATCATATTGTATAAAAAAGTTATATTTTAGAAGAATTTTGTTGAAGTGGCAAAATATTCATAATGAATTGTTAAATGTTTTTGAAACAACTGTAAAATGTGTACAAAATAACAATTTTTATTTATAAATATATGTTATATTTATATATTAATATTATACTGTTGTGATTATATTGTTTATAATATTTATATATTATATAGAGATATATTTATACCTCCAAATACAGCAGTATCTGTTTAAAAGACGTGAAAGATAAGAGTTAACAGTAGAGTTTTCTCTCTTCTCTGAGTGGTGGGATTTTGCATGAATTTTGTTCCTCCTCTGGATTTTTAATAAAATATGCATTAAGTATGTACCAATTTTACAATTAAGAAAAATGTAGTGTTGCTGTATAAATACACAAATAAAAGCAATACATATGCATTTAAACTCAGTAGTTCAGGCTTTTCATAAATTAAGATGGGCCTTATTAGTATAATTAATTGGTTCAAATTTTTACATATTTATTCTACTAACTGGCTGCTTAAACTGTTTGAACAATGAAACATGAACCAAGCACATTTATTCTTTGTACTGTTTTAAATGGTTGGTGCTTAGTTTATAAGAAGCTAAAGATGACAAGCCAGCATGACATTAGTTTAGGTTAGTCATGCTGTTTAAAATCCACTGCTTACAAGTCATGTGCATGTGTTTCCAATAAAGACTTATTTGCTGCTGCAGTAGATTACTTTCGTTAACATTTTGTGCTTCATTTTCACACTCTTGTTTATTCATTCCAAGTTGTTTTACCCTCAGTGGTTCTTAAGTCTTGAAGGACTGTCTGTCCCTCAACAGTGCAGTCTTCTCCAGGGTTTTCATCTTTGGAAACTTAGAAGGTAACCCCAGCCAGTTCATCAGATCCATTTAGGTGGAGCTCCAAAAGGATTCCAGTACACCTGTGTCATTGCACACTTGCTTGGTGCTTTGTTCACTGACCTTGTGGCACTGGCCACATTTTCTTCTAGTTGTTTGTTACTCTGTCTCCCCCAGGAAACGGGACACTTCAACGATTATCATTTGCTGAATGCTAACCGTGTGCCAGAAGCTACCTCTTTACATGCGTTACTTCATTTAAATCTCGTATTATGAAAAGTAAGCGCTGTTTTCTCCTTTTTATAGGTGGAAAACTAAGGCTTTGGTTTTGAATAAGCCAGGATATAAAGATAGAACTCCCTGAAGGAAATACCAATACTGTAAACCAATAACCAAATACAGTCCAGCTGATGAACAAGTGTGTCCTCTCAGCCCCTGCCAGCTCTGAAGCCCCTGATGCTGCCTAATCATTTCTCTAACCTTTATATGAACAAAATCATTCCATCCTCCCTTTACACACCGTTCTCACAATATTTGGGGAGGGGGGTAGGTCAGTCTTATTAACCCCAGGTTTCAGGGGGCCATATCATGGTCACTATCTTAAATTCCTACTTTCGGACAGTTTCCGAGTTTTAAATTTTATATCTGATTTTATCAGCTCTAAAATTAGAAAAAGATGTGACGTTGGCTTATTTTCTGAATGCCACCCCTCCTCCACGCTAGCTGATACCGTCAGCAGTAAGTGCTGCCATTTATTGAATGCTGACTACTGTCAGTGCTTTACAAACAGTGATCCTATGAAGTAGGTTTTCCTACTTTTACAGACCTGAGTACTGAGGCTTGGCGAGGTCAAATGGTTTACCCGGTTTTCCATGCTCATTCAATCATTGATCTAATGAAGAAGTGCATTGGGGATTTGAGTCCAGTTTTCCTGGACTCTGGTTTGAATCAAGACTCTGTCTTTTGCTAGTAGTGTTACTTTGGGCTAATTATATACACTTACGGTGTATCAGTTTCTTGACCTTAAGATGGGTCAGTGATATTGTTTACCTCAGTGTTGTGGTGTGGATTAAGTGAGTGACTAAAGAGAAGGTGTTTAGAGCAATGCTTGACACATAGTGACTGCTAAGTAATAGGTGCTATAATAATAATAAGAACTACGATTAATGTTATCATTGTTTATTGGATTTTTTTTTTTTTTTTTTTGG
>NW_006788285.1:54097-78953 GCF_000442215.2 Lipotes vexillifer | reverse complement strand
GAGGACCTGAATGTAGCCTGAAGGGACCTTCCCTCCCCCCTCCCCCCATAACAAAGGTGACCCACCTGCATCCCAGCCGTGCGATCTTATTCTTGGAGGCCCCAGCAGAGCTGTCGGGCTGAATTCGGCCTGTGGTGTCTCAGGCAGAAGGCCTTGGCCTGCGAGAGTAGCGCTGGTTCCACAAATGCAGAAGATCTAAGTCCTAAATGAGGGCCCTGAGTGCTAGTGAGCAGACCTCGACCCCCACAGCGGGCCACACTGAGCAGCGCCCCTGCTCTCAGCTCTAGGAGGCCCTAGCAAGGTAGACAGATGTTGAGTGACCTAAATTCCCCTCTAGTGACGAAGGGAAATGAGGGCTACCTTATGACTCCCAAACTCAGGAGAGGAGGCTCCGGGCGGAGCTGGCAGGCTGTGGTGCCCCCTCATGTCCTCTGGAGATGGTCTCAGGGAGATGAGAGCCTTGGTCTAATGGAATAAGCCCAATTCAGCAAAGGGACCTAGTCCTCAACAGCATTCATGGTTGTGACCCCGAGTGAGGATGGGGGCCCCTCCCATAAGAAACGGGGCAGCAGAAAGCACCAGCCCTGTTTTCAGGCTTGGGAGAATTGGGTATTTTGACATTAGTTGCATTCACTTATTCCCAGGACATCTCAGGGAGGTGAGAGACCAGGTCAAAGGGGGCAGCCTCGGGTTGGCAAGGGAGGAGTTCAGGTTATGCCACGTGTCATGGTGAGAACCTTGAGGACTGTGGGTATGTCCCACATGAAAGCATTCAGGCCAGAAAGAATCCTCACTATTATCATCCCTGGGAGACCTCAAGTATAGATGTCAGGCAGAAATGCCCATCAGTTCCCACTACAGGCTAACAGGGAAAGAAAGGTCTTGGTCTGAGGAGAGTGGTCCCATGTCAGCAGAGGGAGAAATCTTAGACCCTATCAGGAGGCACATTTAGACCTTGAATTGGGATCTTGTGTGGGACCACAAGGAATTCAACCTGCCTGCAACAGCTTTCATTCTTGGGAGACCACATTTAGTTAGATACGGTCATCTTCACTTCCTCCTATTGGGACACAGGGTTGTTGGCTCTTACTATCATATAGGCATCAATTCAGGCAGAAGTTGAGCTTCTCTACCGGGAGCCCAATTGAGGAACCTGAGTGAGGAGTCAAAGTGTCCAGCCCAACCCTTGGATTTCAGCCCAAGAAATCTCTGGGAAGGACTGTCAGGTAGAGCGTCTGCTTCACTTCTTTAGATCACGTCTAAGAGACGTGAGGTCCTTAGTCTGACGGTGCATCCACCAGTCAGCAAATGGAGAGTGGTGCCAAGCCTCTTAAGGAGCCAAGGTGAGGACCTCAAATGATGATCGCAACGAACTCAGCATAGAAAGGACCCTACTGAGCTCGCAGCTCTGGTGTCCCCTGGCAGGGAGGTGGACTGAGGCACCCCTTCACTTCCTTCTCCTGGATCGCAGGGAGGTTTGAGGTGTCAGCTTAAGAGTAGCAGAGGGGAGGGTGCCCAGGTTCTGCCAAGACCTGACATGATAATATTGAAGATGAACCGAGAGGACCCCACTGCCAGCACCTGTTGTCACCTGAGTAAATCCAAGGCAGGGCTGATAGGATGCAGAGTAAAACTCTAAAGCCTCCGTGGTTCCTCTATGGGATTCTGGGAGGACAGGCTGACCGGGAAAACAGGAACCTTGTGGGTCCCTAGAGCAGTGCCCTCAAGGAAACTTGCAGAGGCAGCCTTTGATAAAGCCAAGGTGGAATCTCCCTACTTTAAGGTGCTCACGTCATCTCATTCTCCAGCCTCCAGGTGTCCAAATCACCTGTCATTGGCCCACACTCCTGTCTCCTGTCCCTGACCACAGCCACCATGCCTCGTGGTCAGAAGAGTTAGCTCCGTGCTCGTGAGGAACGCCGCCGTAACAGAGGTGAGACCCAAGGTCTTAACGCTCAGGCCACCACAGCAGGGGTAGAAGAGACCACTTCCTCACCCGCTTCTGTTTCTCAAGGTACTCCCCCGAGCTCCGCTGCTGCTGGCACTCGCCAGGAGCCTCAGGGAGCCGCAGCCACTAGCTCTCGTGATGCAGGGGTTTCATGCCCAGGATATGATGTACGTGCCAAGGGCCAAGTTGAGGAAAGTAAAAATTCCTCCCAGGCCTCAACCTCCAGTGATTCTGGAAAGGATCTTGTAGCCAGGAAGGCAGGGATGTTGGTGCAGTTCATGCTGTATAAATATAAGATAAAGGAGCCCACTAAAAAGGGAGAAAAGCTGAAGATTGTCAACAAAAGGTATAGGGAGCACTTCCCTGAGATCCCCAGGAGAGCCTCCGAGTGCATGGAGCTGGTCTTTGGCCTAGAATGGAAGGAAGTCAAGCCCAACAGTCATTCCTATGCCCTTGTCAGCAAGCTAGATCTCACCGATGATGGGCGTCGGAGCAGTGGCGGGCGGTTTCGGAAGAATGGGCTCCTGATGCTTCTCCTCGGTGTGATCTTCTTGAATGGCGACCGCGCCTCTGAGGAGGAGGTCTGGGAATTCCTGAATGGTTTGGGTGTTTATAGTGGAAGGTGGCACTTCATCTTTGGGGAGCCCAGGAAGCTTATCACAGAAGATCTGGTGCAGGAAAGGTACCTGGAGTACTGCCAGGTGCCCAACAGCGATCCGCCATGCTCTGAGTTCCTGTGGGGCCCGAGAGCCCACGCTGAAACCAGCAAGATGAAAGTGCTGGAGGTTCTGGCCAAGATCCATGATACGGCCCCCACTGCCTTCCCACCCCACAATGAAGAGGCTTTGAGAGATGAGGGAGACAGAACCCGAGCCAGGGCTGCAGCCAGGGCTGGCACTACTGCCACTGCCGTGTGCGTTCCAGGGCCACATCCAGCCTCTCCTCACACCCCTAGTGAGGTCTGAAGCCCACCCATTCTTCACTTTGTGGTTGGAAAAGCCTGTTAACCAGTGTTCCTGATATGCTTAAATAACTTGTTGACATTTTCCCTGCATTTTTAATTGGTGTTCCTTTCAACAGAAAGTTTATTTAGATTCAGAATATAAGTATATGAATGACATGGATGACACACTTATTGCTGTTTGTCAGATTTAGGAGTAAGATTTTGTTTTTTGAAATACAAATTAGAAATCCTTAAATCACTTTTGTGGTCCAGAACAAGAATAACATCACTTTAGGATAAGAATATCCTTGGAAACATGAAAGAACACCACGCTAAAATAAGATCAGAAGATAGCTAGGTAGCTAGATGGAGAGATAAGATAGGTAAGACAGAGAGCTAAAGTCAAAGTTGATCAATTCTTGGTTTGCCTTACTCCATTTAGTCTTAGTCTTTCTTTTGTAAATTTAAAAGATATATACTGGATTTGCTTATGTTTTTCAAGAATGTTTGAGAATATAAATTATAGCAAATGATTTGTTCATGACTCTTATTTTACACAAACATTAACTGAGCATCTGCTCTTAAGAAGTCTCTGTGCTTGTACTGGGGATGTTTAATCAAAAAAGTCCTAGCCTCTGCCCATGCAATTACAGTTTCTCAGAGAAGCTATTATTGTGTGGAAAAGGGTGAGATACTCTCTACTTCAAGAAGAGCAAGTAAAAACTCAGGGTAAAGAGGGGGTGGAGAGAACATATTCCTTAGTTTTCATTGTTAAAAGCAGAATTTTGGCTGATTGGACGGATTTTTTCCGGCTAGAATGCTGCATATTCTCTGACATATCTTAGATGTAAAAAAAAAAAAAAAAAATCCCAGCTGGATTGATGGTAACATCTGAGGTCAAGATAATCATAGTAATAACTGCCATTCCCTAACGTCTCAATACAAGACAGGCACAGTGACAGATGCTTTCCATACATTACATATATTCCACCAGTCCTACAAGACAGGTCTTATCAAACTCGCTTCACAGTGAAGATCCTGAGGCTCATAGAGTTAGAGTTTGGTAATGTGCCAAAATTCATAAGGCTAGTAAATGAGAGGGGTGGGACTAGACTCCTGGTCTAAATTACTGTAGAGCTCGTACTGTTCTACTCCTCCTACCCTGAGACACATCCTGTGTCTTTTATTTCAGTTGTTTTCTCAGTACTTCAAACTTTGTCTTAGGTGATAAAAAGAATGGCCTTGTGCTCAAACTACTGGATTGGAATACGCAGCCAGAGCAGTAAGAACACCAAAATATTTGAGAGGTATAAATAAATAAATGAAAGAGACAATATTTGGTGACAGTATAAGCATCTACGTTTGCGATGTTAGATAACCTCAAAAGACTAGGGGCTCTCAGAATCATCCTCACAGTCTCTTCCCCGTAGAAAGTAAATCTATCAGAACAGAAGTGACGTGGGAATCTTCATCTGGCTGATGAGATAGAATAGATCAGTGTACTTTTTTTCCCTGACAGGCTACCACCACCTGTTCTGGGACTCCTGCCTTGTGCTACAGCTTCCCCATCTCACATTACTCCTGGGCCAGGGACCCATTCTCTGTAAGGTTTGCAGAGCGAAAACTGCTCAAGGGTTTGCAGAGATGTGGAATTTCCTAAGCAGGCTTTAATCCAAGGGATAGAAAGCAAGATGAGGGCCCCGTGTAGGAGGACTGAGGAGACCAAACCCCAGAACATTGGGGGGTGGTCATTGGGACACCAGTCCTGTCTGCTATCAGACACAGAGGGTCTCAGGCAGACCTGTGAGGCTAACCGTACCCTCACTTATTCTTCAGGCCTCTTGGGGCCATAAGAAATTTGTCTAAGGGCAGAGTTCTCAGGCTGGTAGAGGAGAGAGTGTGAGTCTCGCACAGAAATGACAGTGATAGACCTGAATAAAGACCCAGCCAGAACAGTAGGATCCCATAAAGTCCCATCCCCTTTGGCAGCGCCTTGAGGTCCAGAACAGTCCTGGCTGCTTGTGACTAACACTTTCAACTCAGGTCGCGGGAAGGTGGGGACTTTGGGGATCAGCAGAGCCCTCAGCCTTAGATCAGCAGAGAATGGAGTCCCAGGAAGTGTGCAGAGTCATAGTGAAGACCCTGTCTGTGGACATGGGGACCACTCAGTCCACCACTGTCAGGGCTACACTTAGCCCCTCCTCTGCTGTTAGCCCTGGGAGGCATAGGCAAGAGCTGGCAGGGTCAAGTGCCCCCTGACTTCTGCCTGGAGGGTGTCAGGGAGGTGAGGACCTTGGTTTATAGACTGGCTGTTCAGCAGAGAGTGGAATCCCAGGCGTGACAGTGTCAAAGTAGAAGTCCTGTATGAGGAGTGCGGCAACCAACTACCCCGTTACAGATACATCCTTAGAAAGTCCCGCGTCTGTAATTGGCCTGGGAAGTCAATAGGCAGGGCTTTCAGACTAAGTTTATCCCTTATTGCCTGAAGGAGGATGGTTTCAGGGACTTAAAGTCCTTGGACTGATGGGGGAGGCCTCATTCAGCAGAGGAAGGTACCCAGTTCCTAACAGGAGTCAACATGATGACACTGACTGACAATGAAAGGATCTCTCCCAGAAAGAAGGGGACCACATAGAGCACTGTCCCTGTTGTCAGACCTGAGGCTATGTCACTTAGGCATGGTGACATGATGCGTCATACTCACTTCCTCCCAGAGCTCTCATGGAGGTAAGGAACCTCATTAAAAACCAATGTGCTCAGTGGCTCTCCTTAGGATCTCAGGGATTGTTCCCTGTACATTTTGTTGACAACCTTCAGCATGTCTACCTTCATAATGGGCTCTTTTATATTTCTGCAGTAGGAATTGCCTGCCGATGCAGGGGACATGGGGTCGTACCCCTCTGTCCGGGAAGATCCCACATGCCACGGAGTGGCTGGGCCCATGAGCCACGGCCGCTGAGCCTGCACGTCCCGAGCCTGTGCTCCGCGACGGGAGAGGCCACAACAGTTAGAGGCCCGCGTACCGCAAAAAAAAAAAAAAAAAAGCTCATATTTTGTTTTATTTGGGGTTGTAGTCTGAGCATAGTGCATAGTATACAGTAGGTACCTTATATTTAATCAATAAAGGCCGAAAGAAAGTCTATAAATAAGGAAAAGATCGTCAATTTGTGGTTTGCCTAAATCCTTCTCATATTTCTTCTTGTAAAAGTAGAAGTTATACACGTGGATTTGCTTAGATTATTCAGGAATGTAAGATAAATTAAATTTTAATGGATTAGGCCACATGCTTACTCCTTTTTAATTTCCCAATCATTAATTGAGAAAGAGCTCTTTGGAAGGCATCATACTAGTACTGTGGATGCTTCCCCCCGCCACCCCCCAAAAAAAGCCTCCTAACAACAACCACCATGAAAACAAGATCTAGCCCCTGCCCATTGAATTTTAGAGTCTAGGAGCTGCTATTATATAAAAAGATGGTGGGATACACTGTACGACCTAAAGAACAAGTAAAAAGTCGGGTTCAACAGGGCAGGCAGTTGGAGCTGAAAGCAATCAAGTGTAAATGGCCTGAGACAAGGCAGTTTGGACCCTTAGGAAAATGCAAAGCCTTCAGTGAGAGGTAGTTTTAAGTGAGGTTGCCTGGTGGGCTGGATGAGACTGTGGGAGTGGTGAGCCCGGCCAGACCCTCAGATGGAGGGCCTCAGAGAATCCAGAATCTACTAGGCTGGCAGTCTTTACCCTGGGTTGGGGGAGCCAGAGACCTCGCCATTAAAAGCATACTCAATCATTCTATCTTGTGTGTAATTTGGCAAATTCTAGGCAAGTTCTAGATTTTTGTTGGTAGTTAAATAAATGGAAATAATGGTTATTTAGAAGAAAGGGTAGCTGGTAGGGAAGATACTGGTCAATGACAAAAATTCTAAGGACTTTGAGTTGTTTCCAACTGGGAAAGATTCTCCCACAAGCGCATTATGTATTATATCCTCTGGTGTGGATATTACATGATTGTCCTTGCTAGGCAGCATTTTAGTTAATTGCGATTTCTTTGTCTTGCTGTTTGGTTAATGTGCTCAAGCTCACAGGGCTAGTGAAACAGCACGTTAAACAATTGATCAGCTTAAACTGGTTTTGCCTCCTTAAATAGGTTGTTGATTAATCAAACCTTGTGTTATTTTACAGAGACAGAACTGCACATCTCCAAGAAGCAACCCGTGACCCCAGGATGACCCTGGAACCAAGATCTTCAGTCTGCAGAACTCAGAGAATAGAAATGTTGCCTGGAGAGCCTGTGACAATCCTTCAATTAAGGAAAATCTGGCCTCCAGCAGCATGAGTAGCTTATATGGACTAATTCAAGACTAGCCAATTAGCTTCCAAGTTTGAAATTACCCTGATCCCTTAAATTTCACCCAGACCGCTGGATTGAGGTGAGATTTGAGAGCCTTGTCTCCTGTGTTAGTCGGCCTTGCAGTAAAGCTCTTTTCTCAAAAACTGTTGCCATAGTGTTGGCTTCTGTGCACACAGGGCAGCGAGCCCTTGTTCAGTAAGTTTTGGCAACCCAGGTGAGATTTAGGTCTTCTGACCACCTGCCTGAGGCACTGTAGCCCCTGGCAGAGTGTGTGCCCTCAGCACCAACCTTGAGTAGCCACCTAGACTGAATTTGTCTAGAAGATCGGCTCTTGGGTTCCTGCTTCCCCGCCATGGCACTCCAGGCTCCTCGGGCTACTTTCACTTTTGAGAAAAGAAACAGCTCCTGGATCAGATGTCTTTTGGGTGAGTAACCTTGTTAAAATGTGCCTGTACCTAAATTGTCTAATAATCTCATCGGAATTGTGGGTTAGAGTCCTGCCTGGGGGAGTTTTTTTTGCTCGGGATAGAGTCCAGGTTAAAGTCCGAAGGCCAGGATTGTGTGCTAGAGTCCCACCCTAAGAGAGACAGTACAAAAGGTTACAGCTGCTGAGATACTCAAAGGATTGGGTTAAAGTCTCAGGCCTTTGGATTTGTTTGCCTATGTTTGTTTAGGTCTGACTGTTATATCTGTTAGGATTGGCTAATGGGAGTTGGCTATTGGATGACTGTGGCAAAACTTTATTAAACCTGACTGATATTAATGAGGGTCCTCTGACTCAGGAGATAAAAGACCTTGCTCCTGGACTGGAAACCTTGCTTTACAGGGTGATGGGGTTTTTCACCCATGCCTAAGATGATTGCCCGGAGGTGGTGTTACACATGTATATTCCTTTTTTGGTTTTTTGTTGTTTTATTGGAGAATAGTTGATTTACAATGTTGTGTTAGTTTCAGGTGTACAGGAAAGTGAGTCAGTTACACATATATTCATTCATTTTCAGATTCTTTTCTCATACAGATTATCACAGAATATTGAGCAGAGTCCCCTGTGCTATACAGTAGGTCCTCGTTGGTTATCTGTCTTATATATAGTAGTGTGTATGTTAAGCCTAAGCTCCTGATTTATCCATTCCCCCCCGTCCCACGTTTCCCCTTTGGTAACCATAAGTTTGTTTTCGATATCTGTAAGTCTGTTTCTGTTTTGTAAGTAAGTTCATTTGTGTCATTTTTAAAAATTAGATTCCACATATGAGTGATATATGATATTTGTCTTTCTGTCTGACTTATTTCACTTAGTGTGATAATCTCTAGGTCCGTCCACGTTGCTGCAGATGGCATTCTTTCTTTCTTTTTTTATGACTGAGTAATATTCCATTGTATATATGTACCACGTAGTTTTTATCCATTCCTTTGTCGATGGACATTTAGGTTGCTTCCATGTCTTGGCTATTGCAAATAGTGCTGCAGTGAACATTGGGGTGCGTGTACCTTTGCAAATTATGGTTTTCTTTGGATATGTGCACAGGAGTGAGATTGCTGGATCACATGGTATTTTTTATTTTACTTTATTGGAGTATAGTTGATTTACAATGTGTTAGTTTTAGGTGTACAGCAAAGTGATTCAGTCACACATATACGTATATTCGTTCATTTACAGATTCTTTTCTCATACAGGTTATCACAGGATATTGAGCAGAGTCCCCTGTGCTGTACAGTAGGTCCTCAGTTATCTGTCTTATATATAGTAGTGTGCGTGTTAATCCCAAGCTCCTGATTTATCCATTCCCCCCCGCCCCACATTTCCCCTTTGGTAACCATAAGTTTGTTTTCGATATCTGTAAGTCTGTTTCTGTTTTGTAAATAAGTTCATTTGTGTCATTTTCTTTTTCAACACATTTTTTTAACATCTTTATTGGAGTATAATTGCTTTACAATGGTGTGTTAGTTTCTGCTTTATAACAAAGTGAATCAGCTATACATATACATATATCCCCATATCTCTTCCCTCTTGCATGTCCCCTGCACTGGCAGGCAGATTCTTAACCACTGTACCACCAGGGAAGTCCCGGAATAAAGTTTTTATCTCAGAGGGCAGTGCGATAGTATTGGCTTCTATGCATGTCAGGCAGTGAGCCCTTGCTGGGTAACACTAGTAAGTGACAGGCCTGGGACTAGACTCCTGGTCTGAATTCCTCTACATCTCACACTGTTATACTCCTCTTGGCCTAAAGCAGAGCTTGTATTCCTTGACACTCAAATGTATCTTGGGATAAAGATAAGTACTGTGTGGCTAAAGAACGGGATTGGAATCTATCCAAAGCATTGAAGAATACCTCAGTAAATGCCAGTTAGGAATAAGAAGGAGGAACAGGAATAAGGAGAAGAAACAGATGCTGCTCAGTGACAATAGGATCATCTCTATATGCAGTGTCACATAACCTCAATCAGGGGAAGCACAAAACCATCCTGGACAGCTCCTTTCCTTTAGAAGTATGCGCATATCTCATACACCGTGGGTTGGGTTCTAGGTCACCGCAATAATGCGAATATTGCAATAAAGTAAATCGCACGAAATTTTGGGTTTCCCAGTGCTTATAAAAGTTGTTAATCCTATTGTACACTTACTAGACAGTGTCTAAAATAACTGTACACATCTTAATTTAAAAATACAAAACAGGGCTTCCGGTGGTGCAGTAAGTCAGACAGAGAAAGACAAATATCATATTTTATTGCTTATATGTGGAATTTAAAGAAATGTTACAAATGAACTTAGTTACAAAACAGAAGCTGAGTCACAGATGTAGAAACAAACTTGTGGTTACCAGGGGTAAAGGGCAGGGGAGGGATAAATTGGGAGATTGGGACTGACATATACACATTACTATATGTAGAATTGATAATAAGAACCTACTGAATAGCACAGGGAACTCTATTCAATACTCTGTAATATTCTATATGGGAACAGATTCTAAATAAAAGTGGATATATGTGTATGTATAACTGACTCACTTTGCTGTACAGCAGAAAGTAACACAACGGTGTAAATCAACTATACTGTACCCAAAAAAAAAAAAAAAAAAAATACAAAACAGTTACAATAACAACAAAGATAACTGAGCAGAGAACCATAAGAAAATAATGAAAAAGTTTAAAATATTTCAAGAATTAACAAAATGTGGCACAGGGACCCCACGTGAACACATGGTGTTGGGAAAACAGCACCCATTCACATGTTCAATGCACGGTAACCACAAACTTACAATTCGTAATAAAACAGAATATCTGTGAAGCATGATTAAGTGAAATACGATAAAAAGAGGTATGCCTATAAATCAGTTAAAACAAGTCACAGAAGAGGCTAATTCTGGCTATTGAAAAGGACAGATTAGCATTATTTTTCTCTGGGAGCCCACCCCTGTCCTGGGCCCCCTGCCTTATGTTGCATTTTCCCCATCTCACGTCAAGTCTGGGACCTGAAACTACAGGGTTTGCATTAGGTACACTGCTCAAGAGTTTGCAGGGATGTGGCATTCCCCAGGAACCTTTTAATCCAAGAGATAGACAAAAGGAACCCCCCCCCCCCCCGAAATGAGTGAGGACTGGAGAGACAACCACGCCAAAATATAGGTCATTCAGAGACCTGCCCAAACGTGCTCTCAGACCTAGAATGCCCAGGCAGGGCATCCTCTCTTATAAGTCTCATAGTTTTCAATGAGGTCAAAGTCTTGGTCTAAGAACAGCCTCAGTTCAGTAGAGGGAGAAGCTCAGGTTGGAGGGTCAGGGAGGATCAGGTCCCGGGACTGGCCAGGAGTATGGTGGGGGTCCCTGAGTGAGGAAAGAGGTATCACTAGACCCACAAATGAGGGGCTTTACAGACCCCTGCCCCCATTCTTAACCACCAGAGGCCCCAGGCAGAGCCATAGGGATGAGAAGCTTCCTCATTTCTGTCTGTCTGGTCTCGGCAAGGGAAGGGCTTTGTCTATCAGGATCAGGTCCCAGTTCTGCAAGGGAAGGGGTCTTGGCCATAACCAGACAAACCAGGGTCAAGATGAGGACCTCAGTGCTAATGAGAGCGTCTCTCTCCCAAGGAGGGAGGCTCACAGGGTGGCGCCCCTCTTGTCAGGCAGAGATGGTCAGAGCAACGCCCTGCCTTCCTCACTAGGGGCTCGGGGCGGTGAGGGCTTTGTTTGGAGGCTGAAGGACTCGGGACCACAGAGGGAGGGGTCACGGGCTCTAATAGATGGCGCGGAGAGAACCGCGAGGGAGGATCATGGGACGGCTGACCTCTGAACCCCGGCGTTCCATAGAGCCCCGCGCGTTCCGTCAGCCGTTGGAACCCCACACGAGGCAGCCGCAGCCGGTAGTGGCTCCCACACTTCCGCTCCGGGAGCGAGGAGCTGGACGGTTGTTCACGGCGTTTGTTCGGCCAAGGGCGGATTCCCAGGACTGATCTGCAGTCAAGGTGAGGACCTGAGTGCGGACCCAAGGGATCCTTCCCCACTCCCGTAACAAAGGTGACCCCCACAAATCCCGCCTCTGTGATCGAAAGTGGAAGGTTCCCGAAAAGCTGTTAGGCTGAGTTCTGCCTGGAAATTCTCAAGGGGGAAAGCCTTAATCTAAGAGAGAATTTCCTGATTCTGTAAATCAAGGAAACCTGGGCCCTAAAGGAAGTCGTGGTGGGGGAGGGGCGGGGGGAGGGGCGGGGCCTGAGTGCTAACGAGGGAGTAGAGATGGCAACAAAGCCGCCCCCATGCGCTCGGTTCCCAGAGCCTCCAGGCCGGGGTGGTCATATATAGCAGGCCCAGACTTCCCCCCCACCCCCAGGAGCTCAAGGAGGTGAAGCTTGTGGGCACAGCTCAGTAAAGGGAGGAGTCCCAGGCTCTGACAGATTCCAAGATGGGCACCCTGTATGTAGGACCTAGGGACCACCGGCTCCAGAACACTGGAGTACCACAGACCCCCGCCCCTGCTGTCAGCTGTCAGAGACCCTGAGTAGTTGTGGCCGGATGTGAGTCATCCTGACTTCGGCTTCAGAGGTTCCAGGAAGTGAGAACTTTGATCTGAGGGCCATGCCTCCGGCCGGCCAAGAGAAAATTCCCAGTACTGGTCAGGAGTCAAGGTGAAGACTTTGAGTGGGGGGTGAGAGGTGCCACTCGGCCCATAACAAACTGCACTAAGTCTCGCTGCTGCTGTAGGCCCTGGGAAGCCCCAACAGAGCCATCAAACTGAGTTCTGCCTGAGGTGTCTCGGGGATGGGAGGGCCTTGGTCTAGGGAGTAGCTCCACCTTGCAGATGGAGGATACCTAGGTCCTAACTGAGGTGAAGGTGAGGGCCCTAAATACTGATGAGGGGGCCTCTCCCCATTTAGGGGTGGCATCACAAAGCAGCGCCCCTACACTTGTGGGAGGCTCCAGCCAGGGGTAGTCATATATGTAGGACCCTGACTTTCCCCTCTAGGGACTCAGGGAATTGAGGGCTTTGCTCTGAGGCTGGACTACCCAGGTTATTGGTGGGAGGAGTCCTAAGGCCTACACAGAGTTCGGGTCAGAGACCTGAGTGAGGACTAAGGTGAACACCGACTCTAAAATGTAGGCTCTCATAAATTCTGCCCGTGTTCTGAGTAGAAACCAAGAGTATCTGTCAAGCTGAAGCACTCTTCTCATTTGTCTGGAGAGTTCAGAGATGTGAGGGTGTTGGACTAATTGAGTAGCCTCAATTCTGCAGAGGGAAGAGACCCAGGGCTTTATAGGAGTCAGGGTGAGGACCCTGAAAGAACAGTGATGATACCACTCACCCACAAACAGAGGAGACAACAGAGAGTGCCCCCCTCCTTGCTTGCAGCGCTGGGTAGCCCAGGTATGGAAGTCAGGTGTATGTGAGCCCTCCTTTATTTCTGATGGTATCAGATTGGTGAGAGCCAAGGCAAGGACCCTGAATGAGGACTGAGGACCCCAAGAAGCCCAGGACAGAGTCCCATAGAGCTGTCAGCTGTGGGTGTCCCCTGGCAGGGGCGCTGGGCTGAGGTGCCCCTTCACTTCTTCTTAAGGTATCCCAGGAAGGTGAGGACCTGGGTCTGAGGTATAAATTTAGAGCAGCACAAATGAGGGGGCCCAGGCCCTGCCCAAAGTTGATATGATGGTCCTAAATATGAACTGAGGGGACCCCAATGCTCCAGAGTAGAGGGGGCTCCACAAGGACTAGATAATTGCCCACTGCTGCTCTCAGCCCCAGTAAGCACCAGGCAGGGCTGGCAGGCTGCAGCCTGAGGCTCACTTTAATTATTTCCACAGGGTTCTTAGAGGACAGGGTGATCAGAACAGGAGTCCTGTGTGTTCGTAGAGCAGGGCCCACATGGAAACCTGCAGAGCGGCCCTCTTAAAGGCAGGGTGGTACCTCCCTGCTGTAGGCGCTCACACCCTCTCATCCTCTCGCATCTCTGCCAGATCACCCGCTGTCCTACCTGCGCTCCTGCCTGCTGTCCCTGACCACAGTCACCATGCCTCGTGGTCAGAAGAGTAAGCTCCACACCCGTGAGAGACGCCGCCAGGCCCAAAGTGGGACCCAGGGTCTGACGGGTGCTCAGGCCACTGCAGCCGAGGAGGAAGCCGCCTCGTCTTCATCTCCTTCTCTTGGACTTACTACTCGGAGAAAGCCGGGTGCTAAGTCCCGTAGCCCTCTCAAGAGTCCTCAGAGGGCCCTAGCCACCACCACTAAGCCTGCAGGTGTTTCTCCCGCCAGATCACACAAAGGAGCCAAAGGCCAAATGAAGAAAAAGCACAGTTCCTCTCAGGCCCCCGTCTCCGCCGTGCGGTCTCGCAAAGGCCCTCTAAGGAGGACAGCGAGTGTGTTGGTGCAGTTCTTGATGCAAATGTGTAAAATGTAAAAGCCTGTTACGAAAGCACATATGCTGAAGTTTATCGGTATGAAGTACCAAAATCGATTCCCTGAGATCCTCAGAAGAGCTTCTTTCAGCATGGAGATGCTATTTGGTGTTGACTTAAAGGAGGTCGACCGTGCCAAGCATTCTTATACCTTTGTCAGCAAAATGGCTCTCCCCAACGATGGGACCATGAGCCGTGGCAGGGGGTTACCCAAGACCGGTCTCCTGATGTATATCCTGGGTGTGATCCTCATGAAGGGCAACTGCGCCACAGAGGAGAATATCTGGGAATTCCTGAATAAGATGAGAGTCTATGCTGGGAAGAGGCACTTCATATTTGGGGAGCCCAAGAAGCTCATCACCCAAGATTTGGTGAAGCTGAAGTATTTGGAATACCGGCAAGTGGCCAACAGTGATCCAGCACGCTACGAGTTCCTGTGGGGCCCGAGAGCCCATGCCGAAACCAGCAAGTTGAAAGTCCTGGAGTTCCTGGCCAAGGTCAATCACACCGTCCCCAGTGCCTTCCAGTCTTGGTATGAAGAGGCTTTGAAAGATGAGGAAGAGAGAGCCCAAGCCAGTGGATGTTCCAGTGTTCTGTCCAGCTCCTCCCACACAGAATCTGAGGCAGATTCTGCACTTTGTGGCTGAAGAGAGCATTCAATGTTCCAAGTAGTGTAGGGCTGGGTGTGACAGAGGGAACAGTGCATGATACCTTTGTGTTCCTCTTCTGTATGGGGAATTTGGAAATACGTCTGTGTTTTTGTTTTTTGCTGTTTTTCAAACGTTACTCCTAAATGAAATTTTATTTAGTGTTATAATGTAAGTTTATGAATTACATCAGTCATACTTAGTGTTGTTTATCAGGTTTAAGAATAAGAGTTTTGCTGTTTTGTAAAGCATATTGGGAAGACTTCCATCTTATTTAGTAATTTGGTGGAAGATAACATGGCATTGCAATATGCAATTCCTTGAATATGTGAAAAAGTTTAGTATAGTATACTGTATGTAGTATAGTATAGAAAAAGTAAGATGGTCAATATTTGGTTTACTAATTCCTTTTACTCTGTTTTATAAAATTAGAAATAACAGTATGTGCTTGGCTCATTCAAAAATGTAGAATTAAACCATAATAAATTAGACCTCATGCTCACAGGCTCGTTTATTCCCCAAACATTAATTGAGCATTTGCTCTTAGAAGGCTCCTTGCTAGTACTGTGAGAGCTGAGAAGAAGACCTAGCCACTGACCATAAAATTATAGAGTCGAGAAGCAGCTATCATATAAAGAAAATGGTGATGTATACTCTGAGACCAAAAGGACGAATGAAAAGACAGGATAAGAAAGGAGAGGGGTGGTTTCACATGATAGCAGTCAAATGTAAATTCCCTGATGCAAGGCAGTGGTGGGCCTTGGGAAAAATGTAAGTCCTTCAGTGGGAGGTAATTATAAGTTAGGTGCGTGGTGGGCTAGATGAGACTGATAATTTTGAGCAGGGGCCAGATCCTCAGATGGTGGGCCGTATAGTTGAAAGACAAAGCCTGGAATGGGAAACTGCCCTTAGCAGTTACAGGCACACTTCATTTTGTTGCGCTTTGCTTTATTGTATTTCACAGATAGTGCTTTTTCTTTTCTTTTTTAACAAATTAAAGGTTTGTGTCAAGCTTGCTTCCAGCAAGTCTTTCAGCGCCATTTTTCCAACAACGTATTCTCACTGCATGTCTCTGTGTCGCATTTTGGTAATTCTCACAATATTTCACACCTTCCACCAGCAAAAAGATGGACTCGCTGAAAGCTCAGATGATGGTTAGCATTTTTTAGCAGAAAGGCATTTTTAAAATAAGGTATGTACATTGTTCCTTGACATAATGCTATTGCATGCTTAATAGGCTGCAGTATAGTGTAAACATAAATTTTATAAGAGCACTGGGAAACCAAAAAATTCTTGTGACTCACTTTATTGTGCTATTCACTTTATTTTGGGGGTCTGGAACCAAACCTGCAATATCTTCGAGGTCTCCTTATACTTTGGGGTTGTGGGTAAATCAGAGAGAAATCACCTGAGGCAGGAATAGAACGTGTCCTGTGCTCTTGTCCCAGTGCAGGTGAACACTATGCAAATTAGATGTTTTATTCACGCTGTCATGTCTCCAGGGAGTTTCTGAGAAATAAGGGTGGTGCTCCCCTGAGGGGGGATGCCCAGAAGCCACTGGGCTGGCATTCTTTGCCCTAGTTGGGGGAGCCAGAGCCCACTCCACTAAAAAAATCATTCAAATTAAGTTATCTTGATTGTAATTTGGCAAACTCTAGGCAAGGAATAGATATTCGTGGGTGGTTAAATGAGTGAAAGTGGGAGTGGCTTATAAAGAAGGGCAACTGAGAGGGAGGTAAGTTTTAGGTCCGTGAAACATTTTAGAGCTTCGTGTTGCATCTACTGAGGAAGTCTACCTCATGTTGACCTTGAATGACATACTCTAACAGGGAAATACTAGTTTTCCTTGCTAAGCAGGATTTTGCCTGATAGGGGTTTCTTTGCCCTAGAGCCCTGCTTATTCTCTGGCATCTCCTGGATTGAAAGTTAAATCTCAGTGTAGTGGGTTGAAACTCCAGGGGACAAATTAATCATAGTAAGAACTGGCATCCTTGAAAGTCTCAGTACCGGCCAGGCAATGGGCCAGGCACTTCACAGGCATTATATAAATTCTATCAGTCCCCAAGACAGAGCTTCTCAAACCCATTTCACAGATGAAAAGACCGAGGCTCACAGAGTTCGGTAATGTGTTCAATTTCACACAGCTGTTAAGTGACAGTGTTGGAACTAGACTCCTGGCCTATCTAAGTCTGACGTCCACACTTTTCCATTCCTCCCAGCCCGAGGCCAACTTTGTGTTCCTTAATTCACCTTACTTCTCACTCACTACAGAATGTATCTCAGGTGATAAAAAGGAGGACTCTGTGCCCAAAACACTGGATGGGAATACATAAGCACAGCAATAAGCGTATCAAAATAGTTGAAAAGGGTGAAGAAAGCAGAGGAAGATATTTAGTTACAGTATGATCATCTACATATCCAAAGTCAGATAACCTCAAAAGATCAGGGGCTCAGAAAATCATGCTGGACAGCCCTTCACATTTGGAAGTTAAATCTATTCAAAGAGAAGTTACATAAAAGGCTAAGTCTTGCTGGTAAAGAGAAGGGAAAAACCAGTGTATTTTTTTTCTTTGACAGCACATCCGTCCTGCCTTGCATTACAACTTCCCTGCTTCACATCACTACTGGGACGGAGACCCAGTCTCTGAAGGGTTTGCAATAGGGAACCCGGTCAAGAGTTTGCAGGGATGGGCCCTTTTCCAGGAAGCCTTTAATCAAGAAACAGGAGCCACGATGAAGGGCCCCTTACGGGTGGCCTGGGGAGAGCAACATGCCAGGCAAAGTTGTCAGCCTGAGCATGCCCTCACTCACTCTTCAGGGTTCTCAGGGACTTGTGAGTCCTACCTAGGAGGATGAGCTCAGGTCAGTAGAGGGAGGAGTCCCAGTCTCTGCCACATATGATGGTGAGGACCCTGAATGAGGAATGAAGGAAGCACACCCGCCACCCCCGAACAGTGTGTCCCACGGACTCCTGACCCTGCCGTCAGCCCTCAGAGTCCCCAGACAGCCTTGGCAAGATGTGGCTGAACCTGATTTCCACGTAAGAGATTGAGAAAGTGAAGACTTGGGCCTGAGGTTGGCCAACTCAGGTCAGTAGAGATAGGATTTCCGAGGTGCGCCAGGAGGAAGGTGAGCACCCTGAAGAGTTCAGGGCCCACCAAACCCATATCAGCGGAGACCTCACAGAATCCTCCCTGTTGCCGTGACAGATCCTGGTGTAAATGTCAGGAAGAGACGGCCTCATATCCTTCTCGGGGATCACAGAAAAGTGAGGAACTTGGTTTGAGGGGGAGGTCCCAGGGCAGCAGAGGGGGGAATCTTAGGCCTTCACGTGAGTCAGATTTAGGGTACTGAGTTAGAACCCTGAGTGGGATCACCATCATATGGTCTCAACCTGCCTGATACAGTTGTCACTCATGGCATGGCAGGTGTGGCCAAGTAAGGCCACCCTCACCTCCTCCTATTGGATCTCAGGGAAATAAGAGCCTTTCTCTGAAGAAATGTCCTCAGGTCGAGAAAGAGGGGAGCCTCAGGCCCTGCCAGGAGTCAAATCAAGGAAACTGAGTGAGGACTGAGAGGCCCACCCACTCTTGCATAGAGGGGAAAACTGGCCCTGCGCCTGCACTCAAGACTTAAATCCCCAGGGAAGGGTGTGAGGCTGAGCAACAACCGCCACCTCCCATCAGTTTTTTTTTAGTTCACTTTATTTTTTTTTAAAGCAGTTTTAGGTTCACAGCTGTTTCTCTGTCTCCTCATTTTTCTTAGCTTACTGTGTTTGGGGGTCTCCTTTTCACGGGCTGCAGGTTCTTCGTTCCCATTGTTTTTGGTGTTTGACCCCAGTGGCTAAGGTTGGGTCAGTAGGTTGTGTAGGCTTACTGCTGGAGGGGACTGGTGCCTACATTCTGGTGGATGAGGCTGGATCTTGTCTTTGTGGTGGGCAGGACCACATCTGGTGGTGTGTTTTGGGGTGTCTCTGACCTTACTATGATTTTAAGCAGCTTCTCTGGTATTGGGTTTGGTTTTGTTCCTGTCTTGCTAGTTGTTTGGCATAGGGTGTCCAGCACTGCAGCTTGCTGTTTGTTGAGTGGAGCTGGGTCTTACCCTTGAGATGGAGATCTCTGGGAGAGCTTTAGCCATTTGATATTATGTGGAGCCGGGAGGTCTTTGCTGCACCGGTATCCTGAACTTGGCTCTCCCACCTCAGAGGCACAGGCCTGACACCCAGCCGGGACACCAAGACCCTGTCAGCCACACAGCTCAGAAGAAAAGGGAGGAGAAAAAAAGAAAGAAAGAAAGAAGGAATAAAATAAAATAAAGTTATTAAAATAAAAGAAAATATTAAAAAAAATTAAAACGTCAGGGCTTCCCTGGTGGCGCAGTGGTTGAGAGTCCGCCTGCCGATGCAGGGGACACGGGTTCGTGCCCCGGTCTGGGAAGATCCCACGTGCCGCGGAGTGGCTAGGCCTGTGAGCCATGGCCGCTGAGCCTGTGTGTCCGGAGCCTGTTGCTCTGCAACAGGAGCACAACAGTGAGAGGGCCACGTACCCCAAAAAAAAAAAAAAAAAAGAAGAAGAATTAAAAAGTCATTAAAGGAAGAAGAAAGAGGAGAGCAACCAAACCAATAAAAAAATCCACCAATGATAACAAGCTTTAAAAACTATAGTAAGGAAAAAAACAACAAAACACAGACAGACAGCCCCCTAGGACAAATGGTGAAAGCAAAGCTATATAGACAAAATTGCACAGCTAAGCATACGTATACATACTCCCAAAAAGGGAAAACGGAAAAAAATATATATAACTTTTGGGAGGTCTGAGGTCTTCTTCCGCATTCAGTAGGTGTTCTGTAGGAGTTGTTCCACATGTAGATGTATTTCTGATGTATCTTTGGGGAGGAAGGTGATCTCCACGTCTTACTCCTCCACCATCTTGAAGGTCTCCTGTATAAATCTTTTTATTGAGTTATTTTTCTTACATCCCTTTTGTTATATTGTGTTGGAAAAGAAGTTGTCTTCTACCCTTAGGTTCTTCTAGTTGGTGTAAGAATTAAACTGACATGGGACAGATAAACAGGAGAAAATCACACAAAAGTTTTGTAACATGTATCCATGAGACAGACCCAGGAAAACCCAATAACTTGCGAGAGTGGCCAAATCCTCACCTTAAATGTCATCTTCAGCTAAAGACAAAAGAGGATGTTGGGGGTAGTGGATTGGGGCTTCAAAGGTGAGAAAGGGAAGTCACATGCAGATGGAAAAGCAAATGTTTGGTAAACAGATGTTTGCTGGGTCATGGTACACTGAGTGGACTTGATCTCTAGGCCCAGCTGAGTCTCCCCTATCACAGCCAGCCCATATTCTTTGCATGTATCTCTGGTGATAGTTCTATTCTGGGAAGTAGCCCTTTATCTAAATTCTTTTAGGCAGTTAAGGAAGAGGTAACAAGAAAAAACTTCCTGAGTCGTCTTCTGCTTCTTAAAAATAATCAGCTTAAATTAATCCTCATGCCAAAGAGACACATTTTGGGGTGGCAAATTTTTGTGCCCCTAGAATTGGTTTTACATCCTACATAGTGCATTTAATCATATCCCTCTCTATATTTTTGTAAACTAAAGTGAAGAGTTATAATTTAAATTTTATGTTGTGATTGTCTTTTCTTCCTGAGGCATGATACATTTTGGATTTGTGTTGGATAGTGGATATTATAAGGGGAGAATGGAAGAGTGGATTGATGTTTTCTAAGATAGAATTAGTTTCTAATTTGACTTTTTCATTAGATATTGTTTATGTTTCTGCTTGTTTTGTTATGTGTTCATCCTTGTTGTCTTTAACCATACTGAACTCTTGAGTCCACTCAGTCCTCAGCCTTGTCTTCAGTCAGTTCACTCTCATTGTCTTTCTCAATTCTGTCACTCCTTGGCCGTTTGTAGTACCTTCCCTGCCAATCCCAGCCATGCTCAATTCAGCCATCCAATTTATTTCTCCTGTCCCATGATATACATAATATTCCTGGAGAAAAATATATAGCCATGCTGGTTGAAGGGGAACTATTGACCTCAAGCTAACCCTCTCAACATGGATCTATAATCCTTGTGCTGCTCTCAACTCTTCTCTGAAAGCTTAGGTATCTTTATAAATAGCATTGACTCTTCTTTGTCAGAGTTACTTCCCATCACAGTCTTCTCTACACATCACTCACTTCTAGTACCATCACTTGAGTTCTACATTTCCCGCAGACTTTGTCCTCCTGCAGAGTTCCTGCTCATTCTTCAGTCACAACTCAAATGCCATCTCCTTATGATGAAGTTTCCTCCACTTTCTTGGGCTAATTTAGAGCTCCCCACCCAACCTCTTTTCCACTCCCATTGTGTATTTGTTACATCACCTACAGTTATTTGTTTATGTCCATATCCTGTTGTGTTAGATGTTACTAAGCCCATATCTGATATCCATTCCCCTTCCTTATGGGACCCTCATTTTGTTTGGGGAAGCAATGTTCTTATTTACGTATCTCTTTTCCCCAGCCTTTCTTGCCAATGAGATATGGACAGAAATTTCTTTTAGCTTCATCCCCCTTCTATGTGCCAGGTACTGTTTGAAGTACTTCTGCTTATATTAGCTTATTTATTCCCGTTATCAATTCTCTAAGAAACAGTTGTTATCCTCACTTTATGTATGAGGAATCTGTGTTATATAGGTTTAGTAAATCGTCCAAAGTCTCAGCTAGTAAGTGTCAGAGCTGAAATTTGAACCAGGGAGTCTGACCGGAGAATTTGTGCTCTTTTTAACGACTGTGCTTTGATACCTTTCCACACTGAGGAAGGCCACGTGATAAGGAATGGCAGTGTGGGAAGCTAGGAGCATTGCTTCTTGAAGGCATTGTCAACCTGTTAAGGCAGCCCTGGAATACCTGCCCATGGACTTCTGATTGCATAAGATAAATAAACTCGTATCTACCTAACCCACTTTACAGGACTTATTGTTACTTATAGGCAAACATAATTCTGATGGATCCCAACTAGACTGCTAGCTCTTCCACGAGTAGTTTCTCTTCTTTTTATAAATTATTGTGCCAACTATAGTATTGGTATTCAAAAGTATTAATAATAATATCTGACACTGGATGCTTTCTGGGCATTACACACTATGTTAATCCCTTTATCTGTGTTGTTATCTCCCTATGTGGCCACTGCAAAACTAGGAGGTAGGCACTATACCTTTTTCAAGGTTGAGAAAACTACTGTTGCATGTGAGTCAGCCTGACTCAAGGCAAAGTTTGTTGTGATGGTCACGCATCTCTCTGTTTAGTATCCTGTGCCTCTGAATCTCAGATGATCCCCTCTTCCTGAGGGAAGAGCTTCTAAGTCATTCTTTCCATCAAGTATTATTTTCTTAGACCAAAGGAGATGATGAATTTAAACAGGTGAAGCACCTCACAGTAAATGTGCCTTATACCCTCCTGGGTTCTAAATACATTTGAATTATAGAAATGTGCTAATTGCTAATAGCTACATCAGAAGTTATATCTCTAGGGATGTGAACAGTAAAACAAAACAAAAAAGCCTCTGGTAATGATAATTCCTTCCTCCAGAAACTGAATGAGTGTCCAGTGTGTTTCAGAGTGTTGAGAAATGTGGAGGGGACATTTGATCAGGGATCGCAGATGGTTTTCTACTGTCTAGATGTAAAGTCATCTGTAATCCTAGAGTGTTGCTTCATTGATAAATTTTAAATTTTTTGCTATATATTGGCATACTTTTTGTCAGATATTTTGATCTGCCTATTAAAGTTGGAGCCTAAGGTATTCCCTGTATTTTGTTTAATTTAGATAATTTGTTATAAAATGTCATTACATTTTTATGCCATCTCTTATTTTGGATATTAAAAAATAAATATAGTTAAAATGTGGTAAATTTCTTGTTCTCTCTAAATTCTCTGTAGGCACTGTTGAGCCATACTCCCTATTGGAATGTGAAGTGACATGGCAGCCAGGTTTTGATTCTCCGGAAAGGGGTGAATTTATTCTTCACATCAATGAAGGAGACACGCTGACACTGAAATGTCTTGCTCATGTAATGATTTCCCTTGAATATTATTTTTATTTTGAGGGCTATAAATTGGTTGAGTATGCATATGCGTATATAGTTGCGTATATATACTATGTTAGTAAAAACTGATTTTACATGTAATACTTAGTTAACTAAACTGTCTTAGCATCTTCTTGGAGCCACTTCTCTACCATAAATGAAGACTTTGCTAAAAAATGTGTTGTATTATCTAGAATTAACTCAGAAATCCAAGGCTTTTGTGCCAACAATACTAGATTGTTATTAGAGACTATAATACCATGGGAGCCACTTGAAATTAAATTATTTCTTTAATAAATGCCAAAGAAAATTAGAGAAAATTATATTATTGCATTTTTCGTATTTAGTTGTAATTAATAATCCAGTATGAAATGGATCATGTGATTTATATAGCAAGGAAATATAGAAAATTCTTCCATATTCCATATGGAATATACTTATAATAAAAATGTAAGTAAAGTGAAGGCTGCAATATGTAATTTTAACTTTCTTTCTGTGGTAGAACCCAGAAGACCTTAACTTCATGGCTCTTAATTACCAAGGATATGCTTTACATGTGTACCAAATTCCCTTCCCAACGTCCTTAGTAATTTAACACAACCCAATGCTGTTTTACTAAATCCCATCTCTGTCTCCAGGCCATGATCATGTTCTTACATATTTTAGCTATGAAGAAGCTTACAGCCTTAAGATATAAGAGATTCATCCACTTTTATGATGGCAAGTGGCAGTCAGAAATCAGTAAGGTCTTTCCTTTGCCCCAGGCTTGAAATAAGCTGCTGCTTTCACTATGTTTAAATCACTTATTAATTCTTTTTACAACTTTGTATTGAAGTATAGTATACTACAGAAAGGTGCACATATTATGAAGTATGTATCACTCAATTATTTTTTATAAACTAGTAACACCCTTGTAACTCACACCCAGATCAACCTGATCAAGAAACAGAACATGACTAGCATCACAAAAGAACCCCCCTAGTCCACACTTCCAGTCACTCTGTGTCCCTCCCAGGATCATCACAATCCTTACTTCTAAGAGCATAGATTAATTTTGGTTTTAAACTTTATATAAATGTCATCACACCGTATGTTCTCTTCTATGCCTGGCTTCTTTTGTTCGTCATTAGGTTTGTGGGATGCATCTATGCTGATACATGTGGTGACAGATTATTCATTCTCGCTCCTGAATAGCATTCCATTTGGTTAGACTATACAATCAGTTTTCCATCACACAGCTGATGAGGGTTTGGATTGTTTCAGATTTTTGGCTAATGTAATAGTGCTTCTGTTAACATTCTTCTGTCTTTTGGTGAACATATGTATACAGTTCTTTAACTATTATTTACATAACTGTGTTTGACAAGTTTACTAATATAAATTTGCTCATATACTCACCCCATGTGTATTTTTTCTAACAAATAAAAGATGAGCAATTTAGTAATGTAGACTTAGCATTAATAATAAGTATCATTTTTTTAAAAAAAATTATTGGAGTATAGTTGATTTACAATGTTGTATTAGTTTCAGGTGTACAGCAAAGTGAATCAGTTATATGTATACATGTATCCAGTCTTTTTTTTTTTTTAAGATTCTTTTTCCATATAGGCCATTACAGAGTATTGAGTAGAGTTCCCTGCACTATGCAGCAGGTTCTTATTAGTTATCTGTTTTATATATAGCAGTGTGTATATGTCAGTCCCAATCTCCCAATTTATCCCTCCCCTCCTTATCGCCTGATAACCATAAGGTATCATTTATTAATTATTGTGTCTCAGGTACGATGCAAAATGACGTTCTTGTATTATCTCATTTAATCCTTACAACAACTCTATAAGGAATGTATTAATAACTCAGTTTATGGGTGAGGAAATGGAGCATTAGAATGGTTAATTATCTAGTACAAGTTCACACGTGCAGTAAATGCCCTATTGGAATTTATATCCAAAGTGATCTGCCTCCACAGCCTTTGCCGTTACCCTCTCATAAAATTTGATTTCCTC
>NW_006788285.1:24524-54087 GCF_000442215.2 Lipotes vexillifer | reverse complement strand
TCCCTACACTAGGATTGGTTAAGAATTAAACTCTGAGATGTCAGTGTACTGAACTAGATTATTTTTGGCCAATTTTTCAAGCCCTGAGGTTAAGTGAACTTACTTAAGAGTAAGTGAAGTGTTACTCTTAAGAAAGTAAAGAAGGAGGAATGTGAGACAATTAAATAAAATGTTCATTTAAGGTTTTTCATTAAGTATGAAGGACTGACTTGACCATTTCATCTTTTGTTAGCTTTGTTTGAAAGTTTATTTTTCCAGTTATCTGAATCATGTTCTTCAACTAATTATACGAATGTATTAAAATCTCCTAAGACAATAAGAAATAATATGTATTATTTATAGTAGGGTCTATTGTAAAGAGCACTGAATGAGGAATTAGAAATCTTGGGTTCTAGTTCACCTTGGTTACTGTTTGCTTTCCTGTAAAATGGGAGAGGTGGATAATATCGACGTTTCCAAAAAGTGTTTTATGTTGCTGTAGTTCTGTGAAGTGGTTTGTGTGGGACAGGGCGAGGGAGTCCTGTGCCTAAGTAATTCTGTGAATCACAGTGTACTACCTCCCCATTCTCAGATAAGCAAAGTGTACATTATCAGCATACTGAGCCCTATGAGAAGACTTCTAGTAGAAACATGCCTGGATAATCTCTCTTGGCATCTTATTTCCCATACTTACATGACCCTTGAACTTTTTCCTTTTGTGTAGCACATGGTAACACCTTGTATGTAGTGGGGCAGATGGTCTCTAATATCCCCTTCAGTGACTAATCTACATCATTCTCAGTCATGGACTTACTTTGTCCTTAGAGTTATCTTACTCTCTCTGCCTTCCTCAGTTTAGGAGTACATTGTAAATATTCCACTCTTTTCCTTTCTCTTAAGCACACCATAAAATCTGATAATGCTTCATATTTTAGAAATTTCTATGAAGCTGAAAAAGTTTGAGTTATCTGGTGGGGGATAAAAAAATGTTTACTGTTATTTCAATTTCATGTTCCCTTTTTTCCTCTTATTAGCTTGGTCACACCAAGGTCGTTCTTTTAGAGCCAAGGATACTCTTCAGTGATAGCCCTCAAGGTTTAACAACTTGGAGAAAAGCCGTTCTTCACAATGTAGGACCAAACCATGCTTATTTCAAGGTAATGTAGAATCTGGAAATCTTACTTGGATCAGATCACATTATAATTTGAACTGTTTATTGCCATGAGTTCTATGCCATGAATACTTTAGTCTTTATAGATTGGCTAATGCTAATATTTAGGTATTTCATATCAGATTTATCTGAATACATTTCATCTACTTTATCCTTTTAGTTTCCCATAAAATTTGTCTCTATCTCTCCCGTCCTTCCTTAATTTCTCCCTTCCTTCTCCTCTTACCCCTCTTTTGCTTTCTTTCTGTTATTTTGTTTTATTGAAAAAAAAAGATGATTTCAAAAAAACTAACATTTAAAAAATATGCAGTGTTTATGTTACATTCAGTATTTAATTACATGCTTTTCCTTTTTTTCCTCGTTTTCACTCTGTCATCAAGACTGTTATGGTAGCAACTGGGACGTAGATCAAGACCATTCTAAAGATATTCTATTTATAGTTGCTACTCCTGATTTAAATTGTGGGGCAGGTGGTGTTTAAATTGGTAATAGAGTTTTTTTTTTTTTTTTAACTGAGAAACATTAACATCTCCTAATAGTGACAGTAGAGGTTAGCATTTGAGATCTTTCTTTCAAGCTTGTATTTACATGTCTTCTGCCCAAACAAGCAAAGGAGGATACCCTTTTCTACTCTGTTGCTTCAGAATTAGTTCTGAAGTCTGTTTGTTCCCTCATCCCCTAAAATATGTTAACCAATTTCCCTTCAAATTATTCTGACTTAAGGCATGATAGATAAGCCTAAATTGGCCTCTGACAAACCACACCTTAACTCTTTTGGTAGGTTACTTTTTTGAAGGTCAAAACGGTATCTTAGACATTAGGCTATAAAGGAAATAATAAAGAAGAGTAGGTTACTTTATCATCTTGCCTCCCCACTAACTTTGCTTTCAGTTTTTTAGGATCAGGGAAAAGACAGGCTATCAAAATAGTATCTAGAATTTTGGCATCTCTCCAACAGATACATCTCATCCTTTCCTTGTAAGTTTTACAAAGTCTTGAAAACACTTCAGATAATAAGCTTCATCGTCCTGTTTGAATTGGAAGATGCCATTGCTAAAAGTTCTGTTTGCTGGGTTAAGGGTGCAAATCCTTGTTGAAGTTCAAATTGTTTGTCTGGTGTTTGAAAATCTATTTTAAAATCATCTCATGCTGTGTGCCTATAGGTCCTCTCTCTATGTACTGGTCTAGAAGTTTTCCTATGAAAGCTTTGGAACAATAACTTTAAAGGATAAGTGACATTTCTGCAAATTTTTGATTATAGGTTTGTGACCAGAGTCTTTTGTCTGTGATTGATGTTGTTCCATCACAAGGAATCATTCCATTGGGGGGGGGGGGTAACTGTTCTCAATATCTCCTGTACTCCTACTGTAGCAGGAAAATTTGATACAGGAGCAAAGGTATGTTTATGCATATGTGTGTTCACTCCTAATATATGTATCTGTGGATTTGTTTGGTTATGATATTTATAATAGGTGTAATTCTATAAAATGTTATATACATGTTTATTCTTAGAAAGCTTCTTTTAATGATTTCTTCTAATGGGGTTGGGTTTTAATATTATGACACTGAAGAGTAATTTTAAAAATTTCTGTTATTTTTCTATTCTAAATTTCTAATTGAGTTAGCTCTAAAGAGGTGCAGTTTTTAGAAATCTAAAAAATAAACAACCTTACTTATACATCGATTGTAAAAATAGTTAGCAGAACTTGGCAAGAGGATTTGTAGAAAATATTTTTGGTGAAAGTTGCTAATGGAAGTTTCTACTAAGTTGAAATGGATACATTTCATTGATATGAGGCATTTTTCACATGAACTTGGAATATTTGGCATCTCTAACTTGTGACAAGCCCTCACTAGTCACAGAGCAAAGGATTGTTTTTTCCATGGTGTTAATTAGATACCTAAGGAAAAAATAATCAGTTTTGGAATGCTAATTTTAAATAGCTTTAATGACTATAGGAATTATAGGCAAATTGTATATGACGTTAATATCTGTATTTTATAGCACACATAAAATGTTTTACTATTTTATGTTCTGGGAATTATGTAAATGAAAAGATATTACCTTGATTTTAGGGACTTTTCTAAGTGTTCATTAAACAGAATAAATAAAACATGTAAGACCAGTCTGTAGTAAATTTTACTTATTATAAACTCATGGAATGGAATGCTCTTAATCTTCAATTTGATGATCAACTGTGTGCATTTACTCACATTAAAAAAGTAATACGTGCACTATCATCAGATCAAAATGAACGGCTTAAGACATATCCTCCATTTTATCCTTCAGTTTCCTATAACCATTAGTTCTTAAATAATATTTAGCTTAATATAATAAACACCAATTTGCCTGGCCCCCAAATAAACAACCTAATAATTATATCTCACTTTTATAAAGAAGTATAGGGGGCTTCCCTGGTGGCGCAGTGGTTACGAATCCGCCTGCCAATGCAGGGGACATGGGTTCGAGCCCTGGTCTGGGAAGATCCCACAAGCCACAGAGCAGCTAAGCCCGTGCGCCACAACTACTGAGCCTGTGCTCTAGATCCCACGCGCCACAACTACTGAAGCCCATGCGCCTAGAGCCCCTGCCCCACAACAAGAGAGGCCACCGTGATGAGAAGCCCGTGCACCACAAGGAAGAGTAGCCCCCGCTCGCCACAGCTAGAGAAGGCCCGTGCGCAGCAACGAAGACCCAGCACAGCCAAAAATAAATAAATAAAACAAATAAATTACAAAAACAAAAGTATATATTGAAAGATGTTTATAAAGTGTATATTGTGGTATACGGTCTGATATTTGGGCAGAATTTTTGTATATTATTTTGGAAAAAATAAAAAACACAGCCACTAAAATATAGGTTTTACTGAGATTAGTTTCCACTGTATTTTAGAGAACCGTGCTGTTTTTACAAAGCTTACCTTTTTAACAGTATATTATAATGAGATTCCTTTATTCATCCATTCCATGCATACTTACTGGGCACATATTATGTGTTAGGCTCTGCTGCAGTTGCTAGGAATGCAAAATTGAACAAGATAACTAGGGTCCTTGGTCTCTAAGAATGTACAATATGATGGGGGATGCAAACAACTCAAAATTAAAAGATAGTGTAATAAGTACTATGATGGAGAAATACAGTAGGCTGGGGGCGTACACAGGAGAGGTTTGCAACCCATGCTTAAATGGTCAGGGGCAGTTTCCTAGGGGAAGATAAATCTGAAAGACACCAGAGTTAAGAATCAGCCAGAGGAGAGGGGTAGTAGTGGGCTGAGGGAGGAGAGGAGGAAAGAGTATTCAAGGAAGACAAAACTGAATGTGTTCAGGCATATGGGAGGAGAGGGAGAGCTACAAGGCAGATATGAAAAATTTAGTTTAACGTGACTTGGTTATAGATTGAATGGATGATAGTGGGGAAAGATGTATTTAGAGGCCTGTATAAATTTTAGTCATACAGGTCCTTAGCAACAACTTAGGAAGTCAAAATTTCATCTTAAGAGCTTGGAGTTTTTAAGCATGGAGAGTTTAACAATCAGATTTGCATTTTTCAGACATCACTTTGGTTATAGAGCAGTGTTAAACTGCGACCAGTGCAGAGTTGTTAGTCTGCTGATGATGTCCAGGCAGGAGAAGATTGTGTTCTCAGGAGGCAGGATTCTAGACAAATTCTAGTCAAATTTAGGAGATGAATATTTAGGGTTTGGTGATTGAAAGGGGTCACATGTAAATAAAACAGGTAAGTCAAGTGTGAGACAGGTGGTAACAACATTCAAAGAAAGATTAGAGGATGAGTAGCATATTTTAGAGGGAAATCATGAGTTTGAGGCACCTTTTGCATCCCTATGTAGAGATGTCTAGTAAAGAGGCCATTGCTTATACATGTTGGTCTGAAGGCTAAGGATTAATCTTAGAGATGATAGAGGTTATTTCTGTTACCCCTGTGAAAATCAAGATGAGTATAAGTGGATCGAATATATTGATGAGAAGCTGGAATGATAAACTTTGTTGAATAAAGGAGAAAATGGAGACAGGTTAATTGGGGCTGATCAGGGAAACATCACACATGTGACATCGTGGAACTCTTGTCTCTGAAAATGGGTGAGAAAGCAGGGATGAGAGAGGGTTGTGAGAAAGAGAGGGACGGATGAATGTATGGTTTCTGAGGCCATGGATTTGTGACGGGTGATATTGTCCAGGGTACAGATTAAGTCTCAGGAGATGAAAAGGTCAAGTGAGCAATTGGCGAGGGTAGTAAATGGGTTATGGCAGCCTGGAATCTTCAGTTACCCACGAAAGGAGAAGTGAGTAAAAGGCAGCCATGGGGGTGTTGAGACTTACATATGGCGTTCATCAGTGAAGCATATATTGATTTGTAATTACCTCTGAAGCATTAAGTTATGCTTCTTATGATTTTAGTCAAGTATTTTAGGTACTATATATTCTGTAAATAAAATATAGAAATCATATAGTAGTATGAATTAAGCAATTCGGTTAATAAGATTGTCTAGATGGCACTCACTTTCCTTAATAATTCTGAAAAAATGGTATTTTGTGGTTTCTTTACCTATAAACAATGCCACTGATTCTATCAAAAGAGTGAAATACACTCATATCTCTCTTTTTAATATACATTTAGATTTAAATCTCGAAGTTGACTGCTAACCTGTTCTTGTACAGGTAGGGCTTTCAGGGAATGATATTTTTGTGCTTCTGAGATTTTGATTAGAGAACTATATGTTCATGTAATCTATAGTTCTTATTTTGTAGGAGTTACATGACTAAATTCTTATTTCACTGTCTTAAATTTCTTGGAAGAAATTGAGTGCTCAGGCAGTTCTTGGTTCAAGTTTAGCCACTGCTGCTTTCAAGTTTTGTGACCTTAAGCCCCAGTTTTCCTCACTTGGAAATTAGGGTATTAACAGAATACTGAAGATTAAAAAGGAGATAATGTATTTAGCAGTATAGTTGGGCCATATACTCAGCAATTTTTAGCTGCTCTCATTAGAATTATGGTTGTTTTGGATATTAGTGTCTTTCTATGTTTGCACTCAGTTTCTTGCTTGTTTTAATTTTGAATATTCCTTTGGAATTAGGTAAATACAAAAGGCTCACACAGAGTTTGAAGCAATAATGTCAAGGCAAATGGGTAGAACTCTTCAGTCAAATTCACGAGGTCCCATTTGTGATGGAAGTTTTTAAGAGTTGAAAATTCACGCCTTTAGGAATATCAATTCTACATCACAAGAAATGGGATGATAACTGCCAGAATAAATCTTGTGACATTTATAATAAGTTATGATTATTTAAATTATAAAATGTTATATAAATGCCAGGTAATACTTCAGCAGTATATGAGTATATTTTAGTGTGGTTTCTACAGAGTTTTATGTTTTTCCTAAATAGATTGCTATTCACCGTGCAAGAGACATAGACCTTAGGACTGGTGGATCTATTGAGATTGCTGATGTTGAAATCAATCCTGTGAGTATGTTACCTATTTGTATAATCAATTTATGAGTGTGGTGATTTTTATTTATGTGTCCCTAGTCAGCCCATTTAGGTTAAAAATTTTTTATTATGTAGTAATTTGTCACATTGAAATTAATATATGTAATATAAATATAAGTGATGAAGCAGAGTATTAAGCCAATTAATGAAGGTTTAAGAATTCACCACTGAACTTAAGTAGCAGAACAGTACCAGTACCGTTAAATTATCTGTAGGCTTCATCATGATCCTACCCCTCTTAAGAGATAACTACTTTCCTGAATTTTGTCATTGTTCTCCCTTTACTTTTTCTAATTAGGTTACCACATATGTATGAATTCCTTAACGGTTCATTATTTAGTGTGTTCATTTCTGAGCTTTATAACAAAGATATATTATCTTTGATGGGTAGATTGAATTTTAATTGAATATCATGTTTTTAAACTTCATCTAGGTTATGTGTAGCTGTATGTTATTCATTTTCCCTGCTGCTTAATAGTCCATTATGTAGACATACTGTAATTTGTAGACTCATTCCATTGTCCATCCAATTAGTGTCTTTTTTTGGTATTATAAATACTATAGCTATGAACATTCATGTACATATCTTCTAAGGTACTTATGAAATAGTTTTCTTTAGGAATGGAGTTGCTGAGATGCAGATTATGTACATATTTGACTTCACAAGATAATTTCCATATTTTCTTCTCAAGTTTCCATTGATCCACATTCTGTTGCTCCATAAGTTGTATTATAAGACACACTGTTTGCCAGTCTATTGAGTGTAAAATACCTCACTGTGGTCTTGATTTACATTTTCTGAACTATAATCAAATTTATTTTTTGAATTATTGTTCTGTACCCTAATGAAATTTTGTTCTACAGTTGATAGAGTGCACATACATGCTTTTTTTTTTTTTTTTTTTTCTGTCCAGGCTTTCAGAGTTAGATCTGGTCTTACCTACCTAAAGAAACTTTCCCTGCTCCTTCAAAGCAAGCCCATATTCCCCTCTCTTGTGACATTTATTAGATGTCACAAACATCTTAAACTCTGGGAACATCTCCATTGTAGCAATTGTCATATTATTTTCAGGTTATCTGCCCTTTTGTTTTTCTATCCCCAGTACCTAGTACCATTCTGGTGCTGAACTAAATTGAGTAGAAATTGATGAGGCTGCTGGTTGCCTCAGGTAGGGCCTTACCACTGGTCTGCACTTTAACGGCATCACCACAATTCTAGGCTTTAAGTTACAATTTTCTAACCTTTCTTTTATTCAATGTTGAAGGCATGGTAAGTCGAGATAGACTGATGGATACTAAGCTAGCTTGTCTAAGACAATGGTGATTCCTGTAGTATCCAGAGTGCTTTTTTTCATTTGATATGGTGTCCCTCCTTGAACAATGTTAGACAAAGATGGAGACTTTAAATACCGCATTTCCTAGTCCTAAAGATATTTGTGGCAGGCTTTGCATGTTATGGTATAACTGAGTAATTTATAGGACTTTAATATATATTTATCAATATTTCTTAATTATGTTGGATTTTTAAACATTGCTGCCCAGTTACCTTTTAAAAACAATATTCTATTATTACCAGATATTGTTAGCAATATATCTAATAACTGTGTGGCACTGACTGTGTGCCTTAATAACAATTAGGAAATTTTATCCAAATTAACCTATGGGAAAGACCAAAAATGGGATAAGAGGAGTGATTTTTTGCATACGAAGCATCAAACTTTCACTACCTGTTTTGGATTTCACAAATTTCACCTGTAGAACTGGGTTGATATTTTAAGTGAAGCAAATAGTGGACAGTTGACCTTAATGCCCTGTTTTTCTCAGCATTAGGATACTGTTGCCTCTTTCTCTTTTAATGGTGTATGTGATTCTTTTACAAAGGAACTGTAGAGTATATATAGTTACTCTACCAGAAGAGGAATCCTGCAGAGTTTTGTGGGGTACACATGCCTGGCGTATAAGCTAAAGTTAAGATACATTCAGTAAACATTCCTTATGTATTTAAGCTAGATGTCAGATAGGTGCTAGAGATGTAAAAATGAATGAGACTTAAGGTCCACTAGAAGAGACATAAATAAACAAATAAACGGACTTTATGATGTCATAATGTGAATAAACATAAGGAACAGAAGTAGTCCCGATCATATTGTAATTAATTGTGGCTTATCCAACTGGTATTTGAAGGATGCATAGTATTTTGTCAGGCAATTACAAGATAGAGAAGGACCTTCTGACAGAAGAGACACCTTGATAAAGACACAGAAGGGAGAAGCGCCAGGTACTGTTGGAAATGACAAGTCATACAGCTTGCTGTAATATGAAGTCATAGGGGTGAGAGTGGAGCTAGTTAAGGCTGGAACATGAGACAGGGGAAGGTCATGGTGAACTTTATGAGCCCTGCTAACAAACTTGACATTGTCCTGTAGATCTCCTGTAGAGGAGAATCATCAAATTTTAAGGCAAGAAATGATGTGGTCAGATTTTTAATTAGTTTAATTGTGACTTAGATGTGGAAGGGAGAATTGGAGAAAGTCAAATCTAGGAATGAAATGAAAAGTGATGAGTTACTGGGCTTCCCTGGTGGTGTGCGGTGGTTGAGAGTCCGCCTGCCGATTCAGGGGTCGCGGGTTTGTGCCCCGGTCCGGGAGGATCCCACATGCCGCGGAGCGGCTGCGCCCAAAAAAGTTATTTTGGGGCTTCCCTGGTGGCTCAGTGGTTGAGAGTCTGCCTGCCGATGCAGAGGACACGGGTTCGTGCCCCAGTCCGGGAAGATCCCACATGCAGTGGAACGGCTGGGCCCGTGAGCCGTGGCCGCTGAGCCTGCGCATCCGGAACCTGTGCTCCACAATGGGAGAGGCCACAACAGTGAGAGGCCCGCGTACAGAAAAAAAAAAAAAAAAAAAAAAAGGTGATGAGTTACTAACTTTATACAATTACAATAAAGATAAGAGGTGAAGGAGTCAGAATTAATGGGATTTGGTAACTGATTCCATGTAGGAGGGAGGGGGAAGAAGGAAAATGTAACTAATTTGTATAGAATACTACTGTAATAATGTCCTTGATAAACATGAGTATAATTTTTTATTGAGGTATAATTGACATATAACATTATATTAGTTTCAGGTGTACAATATAATGATTCAATATTTGTATATATTGTGAAATGGTCACCATGGTAAGTCTAATTATCATTGGTCACCAAACATACTTACCAATTTTTTTCTCATAATGAGGACTTCTAAGATCTACTGTTTTGCAGTGTAATTTTTCGTTTACATTATTTTCATAAATTGTTACTCTACCTTCTAATTATGATTTCTTTTTTTATGTTTTAGGACGTATTTAACTTCAGTGGCACCTATGTTGGTGCTACCCAGATTATTCCACTTTTAGTAAAAAGCAAAGGTATAACACATGCCAGAGTAGAGTTTAATCTGGAAGACTTTGAAGGTTTTTCTATGGATTTTAAAGACAAATCAGGTATATATTTTATACCATTATGATATTATTGTAAAAGTAAAACAGTTTTAAGTTTTCTCTAAGGAATAATGTTAAGCAAATTCTGTAAGTCAAGGGCAATTATTCTTAAGTATTTTTGACTTACGACTCAATGCATATTTTTCTTATATCCTATAAACCATCATGGTTCTATTTCTAGAAATACATGTATATATATCAGAAGACTTTGATAATGCATGACATATAACTGTGCTTATTAATTGATATAATATAGTAGGTTAAGTATGTTATACATAAGTATATACTATAAATGAAAATAAAATGATTAATTGCTAGTTTTAATTGCTTAAGAATTTCAGCTAAATGTTTTGGAGAGTTCTCTCTCTGTGTTTACCTATATATTAGGTATCTTTATGTTAAATTAAGTTTGAAAAAAAATGCACCTTTATAAATGTATTTCATTTGTTTACTCCAGGTGTTGGCAAACTAAAGTCTATGGGCCAAATCTGGCCTGATACCTGTTTTTTTTTTAAAGAAGGTTTTATTAGGATGCAGTCACACTCATTTGTTTGTATATTGTTTCTGGATGCTTTCATGCTATAATGGCAGGGTTGAATAGTTGTGACAGAAACCTTATGGCTTGCAAAGCCTAAAATATTTACTATCTAAACCCTTACAGAAAAATGTTTGCCAACCATTGGTTTAGTCATTTCTTCTTCAGTACATATTTGTTGAATACCAATTATAGGCCAGATACTAGACTTTGAATGTAAAAAGATAATAAGACATCTTACTTGTTCTCCAAAAGTTAACAGTAAGTTTATCAGTCAGAGTCTTAGTAGTAAACAAATGACTCAAAACATTTAACTGAAGATGATTTAGTGAAGGAATTATGTATGGACCTGGGAGCCAGGTTAAAAAAAAAAACTGACAAGGGATGGAAGCTGCTTCTACCTCTAGGCTGGAAGGAGCAAGAGGAGGCAAGATATTATTGAAGCCCTGTGAGTGGTGAAACTCTGAAAGAGGGGCCATCTAATAAAAGCTATAACTGTAAAAAAAAAAAAAAAAAGGCTGTCCTTGTCAGAATTGCAGCCAAGGCAGGGAAGACGTGAGGGCATAAATACCTCCTACTCTCTGATATCTTGCTGACATTTCCCTGTGGTTGAACCAAATCAGAGACAGAAGAGCAAAGGGACCTAGATTAATCAGTCTGTAGAGGTCAGGACAGAGGACAGCAGAGAAAGATGGCTATTGGATCTAAATGACAAATGGAGACCACCTATCTAACAGTAGGAGAGAGAGACAAAGAATTGGGTTAGGGGCTTCCCTGGTGGCGCAGTGGTTGAGAGTCCGCCTGCTGATGCAGGGGACACAGCTTCGTGCCCCGGTCCGGGAAGATCCCACATGCCGCGGAGCGGCTGGGCCCGTGAGCCATGGCCGCTGAGCCTGCGCGTCTTGAGCCTGTGCTCCGCAACGGGAGAGGCCACAACAGTGAGAGGCCCGCATACCGCAAAAAAAAAAAAAGAATTGGGTTATTACCATATAGCATGCGGACGCTACAAGACAGGTCAGTACCTGGTGCTAAGGAAGCATATGCTAAGGGAAACTAGCTGAGAATCACCAATAGGAAAGATTTCTTGGAAAAGTTGATGCCTAATCTGAATTTAGAAGAATAAGGAGAGAAACAGAGAAGGTGATATGAAAGAATGCAAGTAAAGGCCTAGAATTGAGTCAATATGGCAAGTAGTTTGGACTCTCTAGAGTATAGAGGGGCAAGTGAGACCCAGGTAACTAATAGTTTTTTCTGGACATTTATCTTAGAGGTTAGGCAGCACAATTAAAGGATTGATATCCAGGCAATGGTATGAGTAGGCTTGCCCTTCACTAATTTTCCTTTTGGAGCAAAGTTGAAAATGGGCTGTGGGAAAAGGTGGGTATGGGAGGGGCAAAAACAGAGACAGGGAGATCAGTTAGGTATGGTGGCCATACAGGTGAGAAGTGATGAGAGCCTGAGCTCAGACATTGATACCAGGGATGGGAAGGAGGAGAGTACAGAGGTGCTGAGAAATTAGAAATGCTTCGATGTGGTTACCAAGCGGGCGTCAGTATTAGGGAAGAGGAGGAAGTCTTGGATCACTCCCAGTTTTCGACTCTAAGACGTAGGTGATGGGGGAGACTATTCATAGTTGATATAATGTGAAGGAAGGAATAGATCTAGGCAAGCATGCTATGTTTGAGGGGACTGTGGAATAGCCCAGGAATCATAACAGTAGGCAGTTGGAAATCCATATGAGATTTATATTCTTCTTTGGAAAATCTGGATGTTGAAACTTTAGTTGCATTAACACTTTACTCTGACTGCCTCATATGCATTCGTGCACCGTGTTAATGGATCACAGGCTCTTCCTGGTTTTTCTGCAGAGCTACTCGGCAAGATGCATTTCTTTCCACAATTCTGCCTTAGCCCTACCTCCAACTTCCCTTCTAGGTCACTGGATCATCTTTTAAAATGCTTTCCTTGCCTCCAAGCCTTTATCCTCATACCTATACCAGAGAGTGATCTCCTTCAAGCAAAGATCTTATCCCATCTGCCCTCTGCTTGAAAAGCTTTGTTGGTTTCCTGTTACCAGTAGCAGTGGTTCTCAACAGCAGGCTGCTGACACAGTCTAGGATGTATATAAGTTGATCTTAACAATTATTAACAATTTGCAATAAAGTTTATACTTAAAATGTCCTGAAAATGTATTTTATTGTTATGAGTATGTTAAAACATAAATGTCCTTCTGTGACAAATTAGACTTGGTTTTTCACATTATCGTTTCAGGACAAGAATGACTTAAGGGGGAGGAAATACTGAGATCCATTTAGCTATGATGCCACCTTTTCTTTCCAGTCACCTCTCCCATTGTAGGCTCCATCAGCTGTCTCTACTGCAATCAGATTGTGTTGCACATTTCCTCTGGCACTGGGCTTCCCTCCTCCTAGGCTAGTTCCTCCTCTTCTGTCCCTGCTGCCTGAGATTCCACCCTCTTTTATAAATTAGCATCAACCTCCTGTATCCTATGAATCCTTAGCCCCATTCGTACCCCTATCCAGTCGGTTGAAATTATTTTTTTGCCTTTGCTCCTTTAGGACATTAGGTGAGTTTTATTATAGCACTAACCAAATTGTACCCTGTATCAAAAAGAGCTTTGTACTTGTTTGTCTCCCTTACTACGCTGTGAGCTCCACAAGGTCAAGGACTATAGTTCCAATTTTTGTTTTCTGCTAGAGTTGTCTGATATAGTTCTCTGCACATTATAGGTGCTCAAGAAATATTTATTGATGCTGTCTTGGATTATTGCATTTCACAATCTATATGTTTATATATACTTCAAATATATTTAAGAATATCTATTTTTATTATATTTTATGTATTCGAGATATATAGCCATTCTAGGTGGATATTCTTTGCTGTATAATATATGTATTTTTTCCCACACCACAAACATGTTTGTGTTAATAAACACTTAATGGATCCTTTTTGTTCATTTGTTTAATGGTTTTTATATCATACATCAAGTTGAGAGAAATTGAGTAGGGTGAAGGAGAATGAAATGAGTTATTTAAGTTTATTTTGAGACAGGGTAATTGAAATTATTATCATTCCTTGGATTAATCCGAAAACTTGAGGGAGAAAAAAGGATTTTTAGAATTGTTTAGAAGAAGGCAGAGGTTCTATTGTAGCTAACATTTGATCTTTCAGGAACTTATTTTAGAAGTTTATTTAAGTGGTTATAATTTTTGACCCTGAAGTTTGTGTTACTATTTGACAGTTGTTTCTGTATCTCCACCCAATGCCTTTGTATCTGGAGTGATACCACTTTGTTGAAAAGTTTTCTTGTACAAAATTGTGTTTATCTTCTTTGTGAACTCCGTAAGGCATCAGAGGAGGTCTGGGTTCTCTCTGTTCCATCTTCACTGGAGAGGGAGTCTCAATTTTCTCAGACCTAAGATTCAGTCAGTCATTTGATCTTGACCTTTATACCTTTTTATATTCATCTGAATATGACTGTGATATCATTCTTGGACTTTGGAGATTTTAAAAAATAGGTTTGTCCTCTCTGTTTTGCTGATTGAATATATATTTGTTCCATTTTTGGATACCAGTTTTGCTGATTAGCATCTTGGCATTAAGAGTGATTCCTTAACCTAGCAACCTTATGCAGCCCCGCACAGATGCTTTAGCGACCGTTTTTTGATTGTTGTGAACATTTTGATGAGGTTTCTCAAAGTTTCATTTCCACATTTAACAATAGCATCATAGATATGTATCTGGCTTAAAAAAAAAAAGTGTCCTTTTTCTGCTCTTATAGGGGAATTCACAGACCCTGCATTTCCTGACATATATTCCTTGGAGTTAGAGAGAGAGACATCTCTGGAGTGTGGCCTAGCATTTTCTCCCAAAGAAGTAAGTTAAGCTTTCTATTACTCACATTACTGGAGAGTTGTGGAGTTAAGGTAATCCTAACTAAGAAGCTATTGAAGATCACCTAAGTTCTTTTTGTAGTGGGTCTTTTTCTACTTGTGAGCATGTCTGGGTATACCCTTTAATTCAGTAAAATGATCGCTGGAGGTGTCTGGCTTCATGCTTGCAGTGTATCTCAAGAGGTGCAGAGGGCACACACAAGGAGCCTACGTGGTCTTGTGGTCTCAGTTATGCTCTCTAGAAAATTTAAGATATGACATGTTGTGAAGGAGAGGAAAGTTGAGGCTAACCCCCAAATCACTTATATTTGAGCCAGCATGTGCTTTCTACTTATATTTGAGTGGGGTATGCTTGATGTTCTTAGAATCATCACCTGAAATCACCAAAGACGTGCTGTGAAGATTTAAGAGGGGTTGCTATAACACTGGTTCTTGGGTAGTGTCCCTCGATGTTTGGTGATTTAAAAACACCAACAAAAACAACAAACAAAGAAAATCAAAGAAAAAAACCTTTCCTAGAATGTGCCCAGGAGGAAGGGATACCACTGGCAAAATTTCAGGGGCAATCTCTGGTATGCTTTTGCTTTGAAGGCAATAGAAGTGCCAAAGAGAGAGCATCTTGCTACCTATGATATGGAAAGGCATGTCGCTGCATCCTCCCAAACAATCAAACTGCTATATGGCAATTAGAGTATGAAACTCTTATGTCAAAACATTTTTTATATTCCAGCATAACTAGCATGATGCCTTGTACCCAGTAGGTGTAGGATAGAATCAACTAAAGGAAAGGAGTTAAAACACAACAAGAAGGTGTATTGAATGCTAACAACGTACATCTTTAATAATCCATTTTTTAGTAATGTTACTAAACTACAGAGTTTACTGAGATTAAAATCTTATTTTAGGAACAATAATAGCTGTTATTTAGCTTTCAGGAGGAAGAAGTCAAGAAAATGTAAGGACACATTCAGATTTAAGAAAATGCTAAAAGATTAATTTTGCCTTCTTAGGTGCAGTACATAAGCTGGGATATATTTTGTGGGTTTTGTGCACATGTGGTTCACATGGAATGATAATGTCTACAGAGTTCACTCTTTTGTCTGTTCTAGTTTTTGACAAGCATAGTGGATGAGATATCAAAGGTTACTCTTCCTTTTCTTTCATATTAAAGAAAATGAAAAATTTTAATTTTATATACAACATTAAGTTGTATTATACAACATTAAGATGTATACCATACTATATTTGATTTCTACAGGTTTACTGTGTAATAATTATTCATCTACATTCATGAACCAGTGACATTCAGATAGATACTCTTTAGCAAGGTTATCCAGAAGAGAGAACATCTTTGCATTTTTTTGAAAGTCGTTTTAGGAATAGTTTCCTTTGGCCTAATTTGGGCTATCAGATAATATCAAAATACACATTATTTACATTTTCCTTTTATCTTTTCAGCAAAGGATTTTGAAGTGCATGAAATATTGTCAAGGTATTACAATTACCTGTTGAATAATACGATCTGTGACTTTCTAATTCAGACAAAAGCGTAATTAACAAGTTATTTGAAGAGATTCAGAGGATGTTTATCTTTTTAATTTTTACAGTATTTTAATAGCTTTCAAAGCCTACTCAACTCCCACATATCCTAACGATTTCCAAGTTTTCTCAGCATCATCTTATATTTCAATCTTGCATATCAGTGATATTCTCCTCCTGATTATTAAAGTCTATTGTCAAAATTAAATGGGAAGTTTAGAAAAGCAGAAAGAAAGAATGAAAAATAAATAAATCCTAACACATAACAATGACCTCTGTTTATGTTTTGGGGTATCTTTGTTTTTTCTCCTTCTATCTCTATACTTATATTTCTATGTCTATAATTATAATGAAATAATACTTTATGAACATTTTTAACCTGCATTTTTTTTGCTGAGTGTATTAATTTAAATGTTATCAATTGCTTTTTGTGTCATTAAGTATTCTAAATGCAATTTAATTTTTTAGGGATAATATTTTATGGCTATACTATGTTATAGTTATTAAACTAATCCTTCTTACTGTACACTTAAGATTTTTCCATTTTTTGACTCTATAAATGATTCTGTAAGAAACATCCTTGTAAATAACTGTTTGTTTTCACATTATAGGTGTCCATTATATCATCCTAGAAGTAGAATAATTGGGTCAAACTCTGTGCACATATTTTAGGCTATTGATATGCGTTGTCAAATTGCTCTTCAAAAAGGTTATACCAGTAGTATTAGCCACTAGTAACAGTGTAAAATGTTGCTTACTGTCTTCTTTCTTTGTACAACTAGGTTGCATCCATTATATATGTATGTGTATGTAAGATTATGCCAACTTCAGAGGTGAAAGGGGAATTTTAAATTGCACTTAAAATTCTTTGATTCTTTTTCCATAACGAGCCACCATACAACAGTAATGATTTATTTGCTAACAATTTGGCCTGGTTGGTACTATTAAAATTATTTTAATTCTCTGGTAGGATAACTATACTCTATTCTTTTCCTTTTAAAATACCATTGGCCATTTTTCTTTTAAATTTTATTTATTTATTTATTTATTTATTTTTGGCTATGTTGGGTCTTCATTTCTGCGCATGGGCTTTCTCTAGTTGTGGCGAGCGGGGGCCACTCTTCATCGTGGTGCGCGGGCCTCTCACTATCGCGGCCTCTCTTGCTGCGGAGCACAAGCTCCAGACACGCAGGCTCAGTAGTTGTGGCTCACGGGTCCAGTTGCTCTGTGACACATGGGATACTCCCAGACCAGGGCTCGAACCCGTGTCCCCTGCATCGACAGGCAGATTCTCAACCACTGCGCCACCAGGGAAGCCCCTTGGCCATTTTTCTTGATGAACTTTAGAATCTTTTTCTTGAGTTTATAGCTAAAACTTCTATGGTAATTTTGGTTTGTGTTGCATTAAATTAATAAAAAATTTAGAGAGAAGTGATTTCTGTATAAAATTGAGCTTCATATTCAGAAAAAAGATATGCCACTTTTGTTATTAAAGCATTTTATACTACTCAGCAAAAGTTTGAAATATTTTGAAATAATTTTTCTATGCTGTTTTGTGCAGTGTAAATGATTGGGTTTTATTATTTTTATGCTCTCATATCAATATTTTGAAAATAAATTATGTTGATGAGGTGTAAAACTGTTTATCTTACTTTAAGCATCAGTTACTTTTAAATATCCTTCAATTTATTTTAGATTTTTTTTAGGAATACTGTAATAGATTGCAAGGCTTCCCTGGTGGCGCAGTGGTTGAGAGTCTGCCTGCCTGCCGATGCAGGGGACACGGGTTTGTGCCCCGGTCCGGGAAGATCCCACATGCTGCAGAGCGACTGGGCCCGTGAGCCATGGCCGCTGAGCCTGCGCGTCCAGAGCCTGTGCTCCACAACGGGAGAGACCACAACAGTGAGAGGCCCGTGTACCGCAAAAAAACAAAAACAAAACAAAACAATAGATTGAAAATATTATTGTCTCTTCCATTTTAATAATGATAATTTTTACCACTTTTTTCTTCTTATCATACTACCTTGTGTAGAATTTCTAGAACAAGGTCAATTATTTTTCTTGGCTTATCTTATTCCTAATTTCCTATGAAGCAATATGCTTTAAGGCCATGTTGGGAAATATCTTTCACATACTAATTTAACACATGTTTTAACCCAGGATAGATGTCGTTTCTTAATCTAGTCAGATATCTGTATGTCATCAATCATATTATTATTCAAAGGAAGAAAACAGTATGATATATAGTCCAACATTATATTTGTAGCATTAATATATTTTTTGGCACACATCAGACAATGAGTATTCGATGAGTGAATTAAAGTGCAGTGAATAAACTGGCATGTTCATTTCTGAGGACTTGTTCTGTTGTTTCTTTTGGATATTTAGAATTGGAATTGGTGAGGAAAGGTTATGTGTGTTTTAATTATTGGTACCTATATCCACATTGTCACCACAAAACTTGTATCAGTTTATATTTCCATCAGTCATCATCATTCAACAAATGTTTATTGGGCGCCTACTAGGTATCCTGCATTATTCTTTTTTTTTGTTTTTTGCGGTACGCGGGCCTCTCACTGCTGTGGCCTCTCCCGTTGCGGAGCACAGGCTCCAGATGCGCAGGCCCAGCGGCCCCGGCTCATGGGCCCAGCCACTCCGCGGCATGTGGGATCTTCCCGGACTGGGGCACGAACCCGTGTCCCCTGCATCAGCAGGCAGACTCTCAACCACTGCGCCACCAGGGAAGCCCCCTCCTGCATTATTCTTGACTTTAGGATTATAGTAGAAAGCTTACATCCTAATGTGGCACCAAGCTGTATTTTCTTTATATTGTCTTCACACTGGGTATTATCATCTGCTAATATAAAAGACACATGTGACAAAAGTCCCATGTATCTCTTTTTCATTTGTCACTTGTGCTTTTTGGTATCATATATAGGAAGCTATTACCTAACTCAAGTCATGAGATTTCTATGTTTGTTTCTCAGAGTTTTATTTAGAGTATTAGCTTTTACATTTAGGTCTGTAATCCATTTTGAATTATTTTTTGTGTATGTGTGATATGAGTCCAGTTTCATTCTTTTGCATGTGATGTCCATTTGTCCCAGGACCATTTATTGAAAATATTATTTTACCACATTAAATTGCCTTCACACTCCTGTCTAAAATCAAATTAAACATAAATATAAAAGTTTATTGCTGGACATTCAATTATGTTCCATTGATCTGTATGTCGGTCCTTATTCCTGTAACACAAGGTCTTGATTATGATAACTGTAGTTTTTATAATTGGAAAATGTGAGTCCACCAATTTTGTTCTCCAGTAGTATTTTTGACTACTTTGTGTCCCATGCATTTCCATATGAATTTTAGGCTGACCTTGTCAATTACTGCAAAAAGTCTGGGTGGGATTTTGATAAGGATTATGAAGAATCTTTAGATCAATTTGGGGAGTAGTGCCATGTTAACAATATTAAGTCTTCTAACCCATGAACATAGGATGTTTTTCCATTTATTTAAATCTTTCTTAATTTTTTCAACAATGTTTTGTAGTTGTCAATGTAAAAATTTCCTCTTTCCTTATTAAATTTATTTCTAAATAATTATGTTTGATGCTCTTGTAAATGGAATTGTTCTCTTAATTTTATTTTCAGATTATTCATTTCAAGTGTGTAGAAAAACAATTGATTTTAAACATTGATCTAGTTTTTCTGCAACCACGTTGAACTTATACGTTAGTTCTTACGGTTTGTTAGTAGATTCCTTAGAATTTCCTATGTACAAGAACATGCCATCTGCAAATAGAGCATTTTATTTCCTCCTTTCCAATATGGTTGCCTTTTACTTGTTTCACTGCCTGATTTCTAGAATCTTCAGTACAATGTTGAATAGAAGTAGCAAGAGCAAAGATCTTTGTCTTGTTCCTCATCTTAGGAGGAAAGCATATGTCTTTCACTTTTAAATATGATGTTAGCAGTGTTATTTAAAAAAATGTTTTGTTGATTCCCTTTATCAGGTTGAGAAAGTTCCCTTCTATTCCTAGTTTGAGTATTTTGATCATGAAAGAAGGTTGCATTTTGTCAAAAATTTTTTTGCATGCAGTTTGATGGTCACATGATTTTCCCCATTATTCTATTAATATGGTACATTATATTGATTGATTTTTGTATGTTAAATCAACCTCACATTCCTGGGATAAGTCTCCCTTGATCATGGAGTATAATCCTTTTTATATATTTCTAGATTTAGTTTCCTGGTGTTTTCTTGAGGAGTTTTGCATCCCTGTTCATAAGGAATATTGGTCTATAGTTTTCTTTTCTTCAACTGTCTTTGTCTGGTTTTAGTATCAGGGTAATACTGACTTCTTAGAGTGAGTTGAGAAGTGTTTTCTCCTCTTCTGTTTTTGAAAGAATTGTGTTAATTCTTCTTTAAATTAGTGATCTATTTCATCATTGAAGTCATCTGATGTCAGACTTTGCTTTGTCATATGTTTTCTAAATTACTAATTCAATCTACTAGATCTATTCAAATTTTATATTTAAAATTATAATAACAGTCCTTTAGTTGATAATTATATAGTACTTAGAGTTTGTAAAGTGCCCTCATATCCAATGTCACTTAATTTCCATATGAATCCAGTAAGACAGGCATTGAGACCTTAGATTTTTCTCCTTTTTCCAGTTGTAGAAGCCAGTGCACAGTGAGGCCAGGGGACTTGTCAAGGCTAGCTGCTGGTGATCTGTAGAGCTTAGACCATATGTCATGTCCTCAGCCTCCTGGCTTGTCATGATACCATCTTAGGAATCCAAACATGATGAAGAATAGTTATATTTCTTTAGCCTATAGACACAAAATTTTCATATCCTTTCTTTGAGGCTTATTACTTTCCTTCTGCTCATTAGCATTCAGAATCTTCAGTTTCATAAGGTTGCCATCATCAAAATGTCAATGACCATTTTTATATAGTCCCTTTTTTTCTTTTCCACTTTGCATATCCATAGGGGGAAATTTGCAGTCACAGTTTGTTTCTTCTGGGATTAAGTTTGGTTGGGGGATAATTACCATATGCTTAAGCCTTTAATTACATATACAAGGGTATTTGTAAAAACTAATAAAATATAACCCATAATAAAATGGAAAGAAAGAAAAGAAATTGACAGAAACTGTCAGGATTTTGTAGAATATTGGGAAATACTATATTGAATTAAAAAGATACACATCTGAACAAGACAACTCAAAAAACCAAATCTATATCATTGAAAGTGGCATGATTTTATTACTCGATACAGTGTATCTGTCATCCCAGTCCTTAAACATGAATAGCATTTCTGTGTCAGGTCAAATCATGGGTAGCCTTTTCTGTTTTCAAGTTTTGCATATATTTCTCATAGTAAAAATTTATAGCATCTGCAACAAAAGGAGAGTTCTTCTTTCTCATTTCTCAGTTCTTTCTTTGTCAGTATTGCCTCTTAGATTTTATATAGATTTCACATGAGTTTCTTCTGTCTAATGTCCTGCTTTGGATGGAGCCTAATGAATGTTGGTTTAATTTCCTATTACTCATTCTGATATGACCTGATGTTCCTTTAGTATTTATATTTTCTCTCTTGGGAACCTTCTGTTTTGCTAGAATTAGTACTCTGACTTCCCTTGAGTAAACTAAGGCCAATAGTTCTTCCCTACTCCCCCACCCCCCAGCTTCATCTATATGTTAATAGTTTTCTCTATACTTCTTCCAGGTGAGTTTCCATGTTTCTTTCTTTCTTTTTTAATGAGACCTATAATTATGAGACTAATATTTTCTTTCTTTTTCCTAATAATTTAATTAATTAATTAATTAATTTAGGCAGGCAGTGCCAGGTGTTAGTTGTGGCCCTCAGGATCTTCCTTGCGGCATGCAAGCTTCTTAGTTGCGGTACGCGGACTCTTAGTTGCGCCATGTGGACTTCTTAATTGTGGCATGCATGCGGGATCTAGTTCCCTGACTAGGGATCGAACCCAGGCCCCCTGTATTGGGAGTGTGGAGTCTTACCCACTGGACTGACATGGAAGTCCCTCCATGTTTCTTTTTTTTATTGAGATATAATTGACATATAACATGCATGAGTTTTAGGTGTATAGCATAATGATTAGATTTATATATATTGTGAAATGATTACCACAGTAAGTTTAGTTAACATTCATCACCACATATACAGTATTTTTCCTTGTGATGAGAACATTTAAGATGTGCTTTCTTAGCAGCTTTCAGTATACAATACAGTATCATTAACTAGAGTCACCCTGCTGTATATTACATCCCCAGGACTTATTTATCTTGTAACTGAAGTTTGTACCTTTTGACCACCTTCTCCCCACTTCATGGGTAAAAGTGATCAAATTTTCTATTTCTTCCTGAGAAATTTTGTCTATGTTATCTAATTTAGTGGCATACAGTTATTCATGGTGTTCTCTTACTATTTTTATTTCAGTAAGGTAGGCAGTAAAGTTGCCTATTTCTTTTCTGATTTTATTAAATTATCTCACCTTTCATCCTAGACTATCTAAAGGTTTGTCCATTTTGTTGGTATTTTTAAGATTCAGCTTTTGGTTGATTTTCTATACTGTTTTTGATTTTGTTCATTTTCACTTTATCTTTTATTATTTACTTCCTTCTGCTTTCTTTGAGTTTAGTTTACTTTTCTTTTTTCTTGTTTTTTAAGGTAGAAGGTATTGATTTGAGATTTTTCTTAATTTTTTTTTTTTTTTTTTTTTTTGTGGTACACGGGCCTCTCACTGTTGTGGCCTCTCCTGTTGCGGAGCACAGGCTCCGGATGCGCAGGATCAGCGGCCATGGCCCATGGGCCCAGCCATTCCGCAGCATGTGGGATCCTCCCGGACCGGGGCACAAACCCGTGTCTCCTGCATCGGCAGGTGGACTCTCAACCACTGTGCCAGCAGGGAAGCCCTCTTAATTTTTTATATAGTTTTTACAGCTATAGATTTCCCTCTAAGCAGTGCTTTACCCATATCCCAAAAGTTTTGGTATTTTGTGTTTTCCATTCATCAAAGTTTGCAATTTCTCATGTAATTTCTTCTTTGACCTATTGGTTATTTAGGATGTTACTTAATTTCCACATATTTGTGAATTTACCAAATTTCCTTCTGTTATTTATTTTTAATATAATTACATTGTAATTAGAGAATATTCTTTGTATTATTTAAATAGGTTTAAATTTATTGAAGCTTGTTTTATGACACTCTGTGTAGGTTATTTAGCTGTGTTGAGGTAAGTCCAAAAGAAATAACTAGGAGAGTCGAAAATGATTGCATCTGGATTTGTGTGTGTTTGTGTGTATATATGTGTGTGTGTGTGTGTGTGTGTGTGAGTGTGTGAGTATACATCGGTGGAGGGAAGGGAATGCTGATTTTTAAAATAAGCTTTGTAGGATTATTTTTATTTCCTCAAGTATGTACTCTTATAATTTTGATAAAAACAAAACCTCAAAATTAAAAGAAAATAATCCTTTTGTGACAGATTATTTTGAAGCATTGAAGTCTATCATTCTCTTACCCAGTGCCTGCACCTGCATCTTTCATGTGTACAGAGGTATGCAGACAGACACACACACATACACACATTCTTCAATAAGGAAACTAAATGAGTTTGAGCAGTAATTTAATCTATAGGTTTTTTTTTGCTGAGATCAAGTTATATCTTGTCTTAATAAGTCGATATTGTGATTTTATATTTTCATACAGTGGAAGTATATACTATGTTTTTAATTTCATCCTTTATCCACAAAAGCATTTAGCTTAAGGGTCACTAAAAATTAGAAAAAATACATAATCCAGTTTAAATGTTACATGACTTTTGGGGAGGATGCATATGCAATTTGATAATTTTTCAGTCCAGTTTAGTGTTTAACACTTTCAACAGTTAAAAGCTTAGAAATCTATTTTTTAATGTTTGGACTGTGGCTCTTCTAGTGTTCTAAAATTGATTATAAAATTAAAATAAATTATATATATTTATAGTTTTCTGGAGTGCTGCACATTGCTTAAGATTTTGAATTGTTCAACATTTACTAGGTAGTTTAAAGGGAGATTTACATAGTGTATAGAAGTGTAATTCAATCCGGCAATAAGAAGAACATAAAGAACCCTGCAGAGACAGCACACCCTGTGAGATTTTGCTCACTAAATTTGTGCCAGTGAGGCAGATTGATTATCTGGTTTCCCAGCATTTCAGGTGTCCTCCACTATATTTATAGCTACTTGTAAGTTATCTGTCTTTGTGTGTGTGTAGATGTAAATTGCCAGTGGGTGCTCTCTTGGTTGACCTATGCAGCAGGAAAATGTGAAATCAGCAATAAAGGACTTGATTTATTTCTAGTTGTAACCCTTCCTTTCCTACGTTGCACCAGGTTTGGGTACAATCAAAACTGCTTGTGGACAATTACAATTGTATTTGGCATCCTTGACTAGACTTGTTTGTTTACACTAAGTCACTCAACCCTCTCCTTTCCTTGTGAGCCACTCACATGTCTTCTCTGTCAGTGTATAGCATTACTTGAGTTTAAAATGAGTTCATATTATATAAAAAAAAAAGGAAAGAATACAATAGTAAACTAAAAAATAATATAAACTATTAAAATATGTGTGAAAGTATTGATTTCTATTAATATAATAAGTAAAAAATGAAAAAAACAATCCAGAAGAGGAAAAATAGAAATGAGACAAAATATAACTGGTTGTTGATGACTAACAATGAGAAATTCCAGGAGAAATAAGATCAAACAAAGTTTTGTTTTGTTCTGAGAAAGATGTGAAAGGGTAGTATTTGGATATGAACTATATCTTTTTTCAATTTACTTCTTGACACCTGTGTGCTGGTATCACTGCAGAAATAGATTATCATGGGAATGAGTTGCTTGCTCTGATTTGTCAAGGTAAATGAAACATCCATGAAAATAAAACATGTTACAGTATTTTTATGCTTCTATAATTCTGTTATGGGAACAGATTATTTGCAAAAGATTCTATGACGGGAGATGGAATTGGCAGTGACATGGCCATTGTCTTAGTCTGTTCAGGCTGCTATAACAATATACCATAGGCTGGGTGGTTTATAAGTAACAGAAATTTATTTCTCACAGTTCTGGATGCTGGATGTCTAGGATCATGGCACCAGAATTGGTGGGGTTAGGGCCGCTTCTGAGTCGTGGACTTCTTGATGTGTCCTCACAGGATGGAAAGGGCCAGGAATCTCTCTGGAGTCTCTTTTACAAGGCACTAATTATAGTTATAAGACTCTAATCCCAGTCATGAGGACTCCATCCTCATGGCTTAAGCACTTCCCAAAGCCTCACCTCCTAATTGTATCATCTTTGGGGGTTAGGATTTCAACATATGAATTTGGGGGGATATTTTCAGACCATAGCAGCCAACTAATACTGAAAAAAAAAAAAAAAAAAAAAGCCCAAGAGTTTGCCTAGTAGGGTAATATGCATGGCAAGCTGTAATTATACGCTTTTTATTATTTAGCTCTTCATTTTATTGAAAACTTATTTTTTATTTCTCTAGAATCTTGAGATCATCACATGGTAGATATCTGGGGAATTCTTGGAAACCTCTGATTGATTTGTCCTTCATTTATTTTTTAAAAAATAATTTATTGAGTGGCAATTTCTATAACATAAAATTAACCATTTGGAAGTAAACAATTTAGTGCCTTCACAATATGGTATAACCACCCCATCTATCTCATTTCAAAACACTTCGTCACTCCAAAGTATAACCCTTTACCCATTAAGCAGTTTCTCCCCAGCCCTCTTCCCACCAGCCACTGGCAGCCACCAATCTGCATTCAGTCTCTATGGATTTATCTATTCTGGATATTTCATAGAAAATCACCTCTCCTAAATTTTTCTTGTCCTTATTTGTAGTCACCTTCTCCCCCACCTTCAGTTCAGGGCAAACACTGATCTCATTTTGTTTGTATAATTTTGCCTTTTCACTTGTATATGATATGAATGATATCATAAAATAGGTTGCCTTATCAATCTGGCTTCTCTCACTTAGAATAATACATTTGAAATTCATCCATATTATTCTGTGTAACAGTAGTTCATTCCATTTTATCATAGAAAGCTGTTGGATGCATTTACCAAAGTTTGTTATCCATTCACTACTTGGAGGGAATTTGGCTTGTTTTCAGGTTTTCATGATTATGAATAAGGCCACTAAAAACATTTGCATGCAGGTTTGTGTATGAATAAGTTTTCACTGCTCTTTGGTAAACATCTAGGGTTGGGAGTTCTGGGCCTTATGTTAAGTATGTATTTAATTTTCTAAGAAACTAGAAAACTTTGCCAAAATGACTATAAAATTTTGCATTCCTATTAGCAATTCATAAATGTATTAGGTGCTTACATCTTTATCAGCACTTGGTAATATCATTTTTATTTAAGCATTTTGATAGGTATGAAGTGTTATCTTCTGTGATTTCAAGTTGCATTTCCCTAATATCTGATGATGTTAAACATCTAATTATGTGGTAATATGTCATATGTACATTTTCTTTTCTGAATTGTCTTTTCAATGCATAGTTTTTCATTGGGTACTTTGTTTTTTATTAATCTTTGTATGTTCTTTATATATTTTGGATGTAAGATGGATTTTTTTGTGAGAAATATGTTTTTGGCTTGTAATTTTATTTTTTAACATTATCATTAACAGAACAGATATTTAAAGTATGAGAGAGGCTTCCCTGGTGGCGCAGTGGTTAAGAATCCACCTGCCAATGCAGGGGACACGGGTTTGAGCCCTGGTCCGGGAAGATCCCATGTGCCGTGGATAAACTAATCCCGTGTGCCACAACTACTGAGCCTGCGCTTTAGAGCCTGCAACCCGCAACTACTGAGCCCACATGCCGCAGGTTCTGAAGCCCATGCACCTAGAGCCCATCTTCCACAAGAGAAGCCACTGCAATGAGAAGTCCGTGCACCGCCACAAAGAGTAGCCCCCGCTCGCCACAACTAGAGAAAGCCCGTGCGCAGCAACGAAGACCCAACACAGCCAATAAATAACTAATAATTTTAAAAAAGAAGAGATGATATATATATACAATGGAATTGTACTCATCCATCAAAAAGAATGAAATAATGACATTCACAGCAACCTGGATGGATCTAGAGATTGTCATAGTGAGTGAAGTTAAGTCAGAAAGAGAAAGACAAAACCACATGATATCACTTATATGTGGAATTTAATACATGACATCAGTGAACTTACCTAAGAAACAGAAACCGACTCCCAGACAGAGAACAGACTTGTGGTGCCAAGGGGGAGAAGGGGTGGGGGAGGGATGGATTGGGAATTTGGGATTAACAGATGCAAACTAATATATATAAGATGGATAAACAACGTGGTCCTACTGTACAGCACAAGGAACTATATTCAGTATCCCGTAATAAACCATCATGAAAAAGAATATAAAAAAGTATATATGTATAACTGAATCAGTTTGTTGTAGAGCAGAATTTAACACAACATTGTAAATCTACTATATTTCAATTAAAAAAAATATAAAAAAGAGAATCCCTTTGTGGAATAGTTTCCTGTTTGAAGGTGGATTTGAACCTGCACTGTTTCTCTTTAGGTGAAAGCACATTTTTGCAGGGGCACACATGGGACTAAGACTTGGCAACTGGAGAAGTCCAGAATGGATGGAGTGTGAGGTGTATCTTTACGGAAGTTGAGTGAGTGATGGCAGAATAGTGCACTAGTACGTGAGGCGTAAGCCCATGTATCCTGTTGGGTTCCCATGGATCCAGTAACCCTTCCAGGAACATGGTTGCATCCGCCGCTGACGCTTCTCTTCTTTTTCTTGGCAACACCTTTACTAACTGTTTGTCCTTGAGATAGGGGGTTGGAGAGCCCTTGTGGAGGGCTTTACAGGGTGGAAAATGACTGCTAATTACTATCTGTTTAGCCCAAGGCTGCAGGAAGACAGTTGACAAGCTTAACATTCCATGCGTCTTTGTGGTTCTATTAAAATTGCAGAAATTTTGTAACATGCAATTCTATAAAGCATCTACTATTCTAGAGACTGGCGGGAATTCAGTGGAAACAATGTTGAATTTACATTTGTTTATGTGATATGGCCACAGAGAAGAGAGCCGATGCATTCCATTCTTTAATATCTACAAACAATAATATAGTCTGAATTCTTAGCTATTACTGAAGCAAGTCTTGATTGATTGTGGGAGCAGGGCTCTTTGAAAGTGTATATAACTATGGACGCTGTATTATTGCTTATTATAGTGACTATTCTTTTTTAAAAAATTTACTTTGTTCAAGTATACTTGATTTACAATGTTGTGTTATTTCTGCTGTACAGCAAAGTGATTCACATATGTGTGTGTGTGTGTGTGTGTGTGTGTGTGTGTGTGTGTATATATATTCTTTTTCATATTCTTTTCCATGATGGTTTATCAAAGGATGTTGAATATAGTTCCCTGTGCTCTACAGTACGACCTTGTTGTTTATCCAAGCTATATATAATAGTTTGCATCTGCTAACCCCAAACTCCCAGTGGATCACTCCCTCACCTCCCCTTCCCCTTGGCTATCACAAGTCCTACTGAACGCTGGCAGAAGACCTCAGACCTCCCAAAAGGCAAGAAACTCCCCACGTACCTGGGTAGGGCAAAAGAAAAAAAAAAAAAAAAAAAATAGGATATAGGGACTTGCCTGGTGATCCAGTGGTTTAAGACTCCGTGCTCCCAATACAGGGGGCCCAGGTTTGATCCCTGGTCAGGGAACTAGATCCCGCATGCCTCAGCTAAGACCCCGTGTAGCCAAATAAATAAGTATTTTTTGAAAAACAAGATATAATAAAAAACAAAGGTCAGGTTAGTACTTTGTTTATTGTGTGGGCAATTTAAATGATTAAATCAAAATAGAAATTATTAAAATAAAATACATTGGTTATAAAATAAAATGATGAAAATTTTATTTAAGGAAATGTTTTTCACCCCAAAGGGATGGGTTACTAAAGAACTAAGTACAAGTAAAGAAGGATAAGTATATTAAAATTTTGAATTATTTATTGAATATTTATTCATTTTCTCCAAGAGTTCAAGTATAAAACTGATGCCCTCTGTAAACCATACTTTTGACTGGCTTTGGCTTTGCATAGTATTATATGTGCTTAAGTATTTTTCTTGAAAAGTTAAGTCTAGTTTATATTATACTATATTTTTATGGTTCTGACATTAATTGTCTTTAATAATAAAATAATGATCAGTTAATAATTGTACTTGGCACCTAGTAAGAGAAGCCTCATTAAAGTAGCATATATAGTATAGAGATTTATTTCACTCCCATTTAAAATACAGAATTAGAAATTCCACTACTGGTGGAGAGGCTCCATGAAGTTAAAAATTTCTCCCTTGTT
>NW_006788285.1:0-24514 GCF_000442215.2 Lipotes vexillifer | reverse complement strand
GGGAAAGAAAATAATTATTGTGTATTTTTTTCTGAATTAGGTAAGTTATTTTAATGAAAAAGAAAATAAAATTCACAGATTTAAAAAATATTAATGTATCATCATTAAGGAAAATTGGAAAGTGTAGAAACGGAAAACATCATCTGGAATGTGAATATTTAGAGCATACTCTTACTAATATTTTGGTGTCTTACTCTTATTCTCTATTTTGCTTTTATTAGCTTATTTGTAACATACTTGGGATCTTACTGCCTATGTTAAGTTGAAATCTGATCACTCAATAGAAACTTTTACTTGGATGCTATAGACTCTTATTAATTATATAAATTAACACTGACAACTATTGTAGAGTATTTCATCCAGTAAGACTCTCTTATAGATTACTTAAACATAATCACAAGCATAGGTTGTTTCCTTCTTTTATTTTCTTGTTAATGTAAATACTGTAGTAGTGAACATTTTTGTGTATAATACTTTTTCCCTATTTAGATTTTTTTGAAGGTGAGAGTCTCTGAATTGCCTGCATTTTTTCTAAAGTATGTGTCAGTACATATTTGCAAAAGGGCTTTTGTAAAGAGGTGTGTCAGTGTCATTTCACCCCTCCTCCAGTGTCAACTCTAACCAGCATTGAATGAAAGAAATTGGATCTCTTTCTTTGTGATTAAAAGTTCTTCACTTCAATTTTCATTTCTTTGATTGCTCAAGAGAATTAAAATTTTGTATCTTTGCTGTTAATTATATATTTGTTATATAAATTATCTGTTCATGAACCTTGCCTTTACCACTGAGGTTTTGTATTTATCTAATAGATGTCAGTGACCTCTTTATTGATAATAATTTTTTTTCATGTTAACTGTGAATGTTTTCTAAGATTTGTTGTTTGCCTTTAGTTTTATTCATTTTTCAATAGATCTTTTAAATAATTTTATGGTGAAATCTATCTATCATTTCCTCTGTGATTTCCAACATTGCTTTAAAGATTAGATCGTCTTCCCCGTTTACAGGATTGGTAAACATGTAATTCTGGTGTTTCCCCCTATTTTTAATGGTTTAAAATTTATTCAATAATTTTTATACTTACTTAATTTATAAAAGTATTATTGTATTTACACCAACAGTTGAAACGTCAAAGCAGACTTAATTATATCATATAACTTATCAACACCAAAGTTTGCTAATGATTCAAATGATACAAGTAAAATGAGACAAAGATGTAATATTTCTTCCTGTAGAACTTGGCATCTTCCAACTTGTCCTTTGATCCCACCATATGCCTTTGGTTTCGAATTAACAGATGACTTTTGAATGATATTTGTAGAAACCTTGTTCTCAAAGGATGCCGTTTTTGTTTGGAGCTCTGCATTGTTTTTTAATCTTCATAGTTACACAGATAATGCCTATGTGATAAATACCCATTCTCCTATGAGCAATGCCCCATAAATCCCAGATATTTTTAATTGGCTATTTGGACAGATAATGCATGTCAAGTTTCTCTTTAAATAAGGCCACTGGTCAATACCATTTTTATGTTTACAAGGAGGTATGATCAAATCCGTTACTCTCTCAGCCATCACCTTGGTAGGATGATGATACCTAAGTAGGAGCTCACAAGCCTGCTGTTATCTCTTTACTCCCAAATTACATGTGTTCATTTTTGAATTAAAATAGTGCTAATCCAGAATTGCAGTCCATTATCTGTCTCCTCCTTGAGGCTTATCCTGCACCCTAGAGGCAGTGATTTTCCTTGTTAATTATCTAATGAAAACACTTATTTGATGATAGGCAACTTGACTCACTGGAAACTCTAACTCCTCTTATCCATTTTCCTAATATAATTATGCCTTTAATTTCAATTAAACTTTTTATCAGATTTAATTATTATGGTGATGGATTGTACATTGTTTAGCCAAGTAATGTATCATGCATAGTTATTTTATTTCCTTTATTTCAACTTTTTTTTTTCTGGAGTCAATAATTGCTTAATTGTCCTTAGGTATTTGACTAAATCCTCCCATGCCATAAAGCTCTATAATATGCCTGTCAGGACAATATTCCACATAGTCTAGTCTGTCAGATAATATGTCTTCTTATTCTCTTCAAGCAGCCCTCCTGGAGCACATCAATTTCCTGTTCCAACATGGACTAGATGCTTTCTTCCCCTGTGGCAGAGTTGGAGACTTCCCTTCATTCTACTTGTGGGGATTCCTTTTGACTCTTTTTTACCTTGAATCTCCCATTTCTTCAATTTCCCACCTTCCTATTTCTTGGTTTACTTCATTGTACTGATAGATTACATCTTCCAGGAGCTTCCAAAGAAAGGGTGCAAGGGAGTTACTTTTTTAGAAAATCCATGTCTGAAAGTATCTTTGTTTTTCCTCCCACACTTGAATGATAGTTGAGTGTGGAATTCTAGATTGAAAATAATTTTCCCTCAAAAATTTGAAGGTGCTATCATTATCTTCTAACTCCCATTGTTGCATTTAGAAGTCTGATGCCATTCTTCTTTCCCACCCATCATATATTACCCTCTGTTTTCCCTTTAGAAGGTTTTAGAAACTTTTTTATCCCTGTACTCCATTATTTCCCATTGATGACTTTGGTGTGAAGCTTTTATCTTTACCACTGTCCTAAGTTCTTGTGGAGCTTTTCACTCTAGAAGCTTATGTCCTTCAGTTCTATAAAGTTTTCCTAAATTGTTTCCTTGAAAAACTCCTTCCCATTATTTTCTTATTTCTTTCTCTGACTCATATTGGTTAGATTTTGTACCTCTTTGATTATATTATATATTTTAATTATCTTACATATTCTCCCTTATTATCCTTTTTCTCATCTTTTCATTTTATTTACCAGGATATCTTTTTCTGACTTGACTATTTTATGTCTAAAAAAGTTATCTTGGTGATTTCAAACTGACAAGATTTTTGAACTTTTTTCTATTTCTTTACTTACAGACTTTTTTTTTTAAAATGAAAGCAACACTTTGTATCTTTATATTATAAATTATTTGAACTTCTGTTGACTACATTGTCTCAATTTTTGCTGAATTATTTTTCCTTTATTTCTGTCTCCCTCATGTTGAGGAGTTCCTTAAATGTCTGTTGATTCTTGCCTATTATGTTTCTTTGTGAGTCTCACAATGCTGACTTCAGCATCAACTATTCCATCATTTCCTGACAATCTGGATGTCAATGAATGTTTTAATTTAGGGGGGGAACCAAAATATTAGTATGTGAGACTTTAATCTTGAGAAACAGTTTCTCTAGAAACTGTTTCTCTAATAACGTGTTGGGTAGAATGTAGCTTTATATAAATGAAATAGAGATATCTAAATGGTGTCATAATATGGCAAAACAGTGCTTTGTTTTTAAAGATATAACCAATCTATTATTTCAGTGATTATCCCCAGTTGCCAGTTTGCAAATAGGCAGAACATCTTAGATGTGCTATGTCTTGTAGTGTGCCATAATATTGTCTTTTCCTAGGATTTCTCATGACAAGAGTTGGGGGTGACACAATGATGAACACTATCTACACATTTCTCCTATTCCACATGTCCTAACTTCCTGCCAAAGCATCTATTAATTCCACTGGTATAATAAGAGCACTTGTAAGATACATGAGTTTTTGCATCAGAAATTGGTTTCTTTCCAGGGACTTACATTCCCATAAACTTGTAAGATTCTTGAGTTTTCATTAAGGATTACAAACGTCTCCAAGGTAAGTTTCAAAAAGTATAGATTTTCAATTCTGGTTTCTGGTTCACTGTGTAAGAAGCTTGAAAGTTACTGCTCCATCCTTACAAGTACAAAACCTAAACAAACTGAAAAATCAACAAATCTTTTTAGATCTATAAGAGAAGTGAGGTCACAGGGCAGATTCATGCTCCTGAAAATGGAAAGAGTCATGGGCAAATACACAGAATCACAACTTGCTGGAATGGAAGTTACTTCAGGAATCAATGCCTGAGGAAAGAAACCTGTATTGTAATTGATGAACTGCTGGAGGTTCAGCATGGACAACTCTGAGAGAAAATCTCCATGGAGCCCCAGTCATTAGGGGCTCTGATAGTTTTGTGAATTTTACCTCCAGGAGCTTGACTTGATTCTCTCAGTGAATATAGGAGAAAAATCCCCTCATGTTTCTGGCAGGGGTGAGGAAAAGGAATAATTTTGAAATATGCCAGAGCATTCTGTTCTGCTTAACAGGGTCTGCCCTCAGGAGAAACTATTTGACCGATCCTGCTAGGGTTTTATCAGAACCTCACTGATCTCAAGGACGGGAAATATCCAACTCCAGCATCCCGTAACCTTCTATGTGGGAAAAGAGAAATACCCAACTCAGCCCACTCTAGCCATTTAGTCCCAAATTGGTGGTGGGGGGGGCACAGATTGAGAAGCACATGTAAAGTTCATGTGCTAAAGTCTAGAGACACAGGCTCACCTAAAGACTGAGATCTAATCATAGGATTATAGAATATTTCCCCTCTCCCCACAACTTACTACCACATTACTAAAGGTCTGTTTTCAGCAGTTCCTTTTACCCAGTACATCATGTCTAAGAATCAAGAAAAAAGTACAAGACATACTAAAAGGTGAAAAACACAGTTTGAAGAGACAGAACTAGCATTGAAAACCAGATGCTGATATGGCAGAGGTGTTGGAATGATCACATTGGGAATTAAAAGAAACTATGATTAATATGCTTAGGACTGTAATGGATAAAGTAAGCAGCATGCAAGAACAGTTGGGCAATATAAGCAGAGAGATGAAAATTCTAAGAAAGATCCAGAAGAAGTGTTATAGATCAAAAAACACTGGAACAGAAATGAAGAGTCATTGATAGGAGTATTAGTAGACTGGACATGGCTGAGGAAAGAATCTATGAGCTTGAGGATATCTCAGTAGATATCTCCAAAGAAAAGCAAGGATAGAAAAGACTGAGGAAAAAAACCAGAAAAACAGGCTATCTACATACTGTGGGACAACTACAAAGTATGTAATATATGCATACTGGAAAGACCAGAGGGAGAAGAAAAAGAAAGTAACAAATATTTGAAACATAATGACTGGAATTTCATCCAAATTAAAGTCAGACACCAAACCATGGATCCAGTAAGCTCAGAGAATACCACACAGGATGAATGGCAAAAACTACACCTAGGCATATCACTTTCAAACTGCAAAAAAATCAAAGATTAAAAAATCCTGAGAATGCATGCACCCCGATGTTCATTGCAGCACTATTTACAGTAGCCAGGACATGGAAACAACCTAAATATCCATTTACAGAGGAATATATAAAGAAGATGTGGTACATATATACAATGGAATATTACTCAGCCATAAAAAGGAATGAATTAATGCCATTTGCAGCAAAATGGATGGATCTAAAGATTGTCGTACAAAGTGAAGTAAGTCAGAAAGAGAAAGACAAATACCGTATAATATTTATGTGGAATCTAGAAAAATGGTACACATGAGCTTATTTGCAAGCAGAAATAGAGTCACAGATGTAGAAAACAGACTTATAGTTATCAAGGGTGGAAGGGTGTTGGGATGAATTGGGAGATTGGGATTGACATATATACACTACTATATTTAAAATAGATAACTAATGAGAACCTACCGTATAGCACAGGGAATTCTACTCAGTGCTCTGTGGTGACCTAGATGGAAAGGGAATCTAAAAGAGTGGATATATGTATATGTATAACTGATTCACTTAGCTGTACAGCAGAAACTAACACAACATTGTAAAGCAACTATGCTCTAATAAAAATTAATTAAAAAAAACCCTGAAGTAATTCAGAGGAAAAAACACCATACTATATTGAGGAGCAAAGATAAGAATTATATGTGACTTCTTCTCAGAAACTATGCAAGCAAGAAGAGAATGGAGGGAAATATATAAAGTGTTGAGAGACAAAAAAACACCAATCTAGAATTCTGTACTTTGAGAAATTATCCTTCAAAAGTGAAGGAGAAATAAAGACTTTTTCAGAAAAACAAAAATTGAGGGGATTTGTTGCCAATAGACCTGCCTTGAAAGCAATAGTAAAAGAAGTTCTTTAGCAAGAAGAAAAATGTTATAGGTGAGAAACTTAGGTCTATATAAAGAAAAGAGCACTGGAGACAAAACAAAGGTAAAATAAGAGTTTTTATTTTTCATATTCTTGATCTGACGTTTAAGTTTATTCAACATAATAGCGCAACGGTATTTATTTATATATATGTTTATACTTATATGTAATTGAAATTAATGACAATAAAGAAACAATGACAGTAATCAAACAATTATGCTATAAGTATGTTAAGGAAGGTAGGGAGGAATTAGGATTATTTTGTTATTAAAAAGGTCCTTGCAGATAAAGAGAAATACTCTGTTATCACTTGTATGTGGAATATAAAAAATAAATGAATATATTGGGTTGGCCAAAGAGTTCATTTGGGTTTTCCCATAACATCTTATGGGAAAACCCAAATGAACTCTTTGGCCAGCCCAGTATATAACAAAACAGGAACAGACTTACATATATAGAGAACAAGCTAGTGGTTCCCCGTGGGAAGGGGAGAGAGGTATAGGGGTATCTCATGTATGCAAGGCTGGTTCACATTCAAAACTCAATTAACCAGTTTTCTTATCAGTAAAAATAGGACAATTGGTAGCTTCCTTGCATACTTGGCAAAGTGGAAAGCACTGTGCAAAGTAAAAGCACTGTGCAAAGTAAAAGCACTAGAGGAATTGAAGGTATATTTTAAATCAGCAAACTATAACTTAAAACAGTGAAATATATATTATAGATACAACCCCCAAATATCAGTTTTCTCTGTTAAGAACATTCCTTAGGAATTTATCCTAAGAAAACAAAGGAATATATAAAGATGTTCATTAGAGCATTACCAGTGATGGTGAAATACTGGGAGTAACCTAAATGTCCAGCAATAGGGGATTGGGTAATTAGATTATACTATGAGTTTATTAAGGAATGCTATACTTCTAAGAAAATTCATGATATCTTGTTAAAAGTGCAGATTACAAAATGTGGTTATATGGCCCCACTTTTGAGTTATGGAAATATATATGTGTATATGAAAAATTGTATGTAGACAAAACAATCAGTAATGATTTCTGAGTGGGTAGAGTATAGATAATTTGGGGGGGTGATTTTTTTGTGTTCTTACAGTTTTCTTTATGAAGAACATACAACTTTTTTATTAGAAAGAAAAAAAAATTAAGCCATCACATTAACAGGCTAAAGAAGAAAATATCACATGATCATATCAGTAGATGCAGAAAAACATTTTACAAAATCCATTACCCATATATACATTAAAAAAATTCAGTAAATGAGTGATGGAGGGGAACTTTCTCAACTTGACAGAAAATAGCTATGAAAACCCCCCACAGCTAACATCATTCTTAATGGTGAGAAACTTGAAGCTTTCTCCCTAAGAACAGAAACCAGGCTAGGATATCCCCTCTCACCACTATTTCTCAACATTGTACTGGAAGACTTAGCTAATGCAATAAGGCAGAAAAAGGAATTGAAAGGTATACAGATTAGGAAGGAAGAACTAAAACTGCCTTTGTCTGTGGGTGACATGATTGTCTATAGAAAATCTGAGTAAATTAAAACAAAACTGGAACTAATAAGCTATTATAGTAAGGTTACAGGATACAGGCTAATATACAAAAGTCAGTTGCTTTCCTGCATACAAGTAATGTAAAAATGGAATTTAAAATTAAATACAAAATACCATTTATATTAGCACCCAACAAAAATGAAATACTTAGGTATAAATTGAACAAAATACTTAATAAGAGCTATATGAGGAGAACTACAAAACTCTGATGAAGGATATCAAAGAAGAATTAAATAAATGGAGCAATATTCCATGTTAATGCCTGGAAAGATTCAGTATTGTCAAGTTGGTAGTTCTTCCCAACTTTATCTAGAGATTCAATGCATTCCCAGTCAAAATCCCAGCAAGTTATTTTGTGGATATTGACAGACATATTGATTCAAAGTTTATATGAAAAGGGAAAAGACCCACAGTGGCCAACATGCTATTGAAGGAACAGAACAAAGTTAGAGGACAGACACTACCCAACTTCAGGAGTTACTACAAAGGTACAATAATCAGGAGAGTTTAGCATTGACAAAACTAGACAAATAGGTCAATGGAACAGAAAAAAGAGCCCAGAAACAGGCCTGCATAAGTATAGTCAACTCATCTTTGACAAAGGAGTAGAGGCAGTACAATTTGGAATAGCCTTTTTAAAGAATGGTACTGAATAACTGGACATCCACAAGCAAAAAAATGAATCTAGACACAGACTTTATACCCTTCACAAAAATTAACTCAAAATGGATTGAAGACCATAATGTAAAATGCAAAACTATAAAACTCATGGAAAATAACATAGGAAAACATCTCTAAAATGACCTTGGGTTTGGCAGTGACATTTTAGGTACAACAACAAAGGCAAGATCTATGAAAGAATAAGCTGGACCTAATTAATATTAACAATATATGCTCTGCAAAAGACACTATTAAGATACCAAATGACAAGCTGCTGACTGGGAGAAAATATTTGCAAAAGACATATACAGAAAACTCTTCAAAATGCAACAATAAGAAAAACCAATTAAAACATGGGTCAGAGATCTGAACATACACCTTACTAAAGGAGATATACTGATGGCAGATAAGCACATGAAAAAATGTTCCACGTCATATGTTATCAAGCAAATGCAAATTAAAACAATAAGACACCACTATACACCTATTAGCATGGCCAGAATCCAGAACACTGACAGTGCTAAATGCTGATGAGGATGTGAACAACAGGAAGTGATGTGAATGCAATTGCTAGTGAGATTGCATTGCTGATGGGATTGAAAGATAATATTGCTTCTTTGGAAGACAGTTGGGCATTTGGTGGTTTCTTCCAACACTAAACATACTCTTATAATACAATCCAGCAGATCACTCTCCTTGGTATTTACCCAAAAGAGTTGAAAATTCATATTCACACAAAAACCTGCATGTAAATTTTATGGCAGCTTTGTTCATAATTGCCAAAATTTGGAAGCAACCAAGATGTCCTTCCAAATCTTGTTTATCCAAGTAGGTGAATGGATAAGCTTTGGTGCATCCAGACAGTGGAATGTTATTTAGCACTAAAAAGAAATGAGGAATCGCATCAGGAAAAGACATGGAAAAACCTTAAATGTACATTACTAAGTGAAAGAATCTAATCTCACAAGCCTACATACTGTATCATTCCAACTGTATAACATTTTGGAAGATGTAAAACTATGGAGGCAATAAAAAAGATCAGTGGCTTCCAAGGGTTGTGGGGAGAGAGAGACAGACCACAGAGGATTTTGGGGGCAGTGAATCTCCTCTGTATGAAACTATAGTGGTGGATAGCTGTCATTATACATTTGTTCAAACCTGGAGAATGTACACCATGAATGATCACTAATGTAAACAGTGGACATTAGCTTATAATGATGTGTCATTGCAGGTTCCTGTGTAACGAATGTACCACCGTGGTAGAGGATGTTGATAATGGAAGAGGCTGTGTGTGTGGCAGTGGTGATGGGGTTATATGGGAAATCTCTGCTCAGTTCTGTGAATCTAAAATTGCTCTAAAAATCTATTAAAAATATAGGAGTTTCCAGCAGATAATATCTTCTCTAATGTATTTTTACATATGATTCCATTCCTAATCTTCCATAGAATAGCCATTTTCTCCATAGAGCTTTTCTGTTTCATGTATAGAATGTTTTATGATATGCCATCTATATATTTTTCCTATATTCCAATAAGTTTTCCTTCTATATTTCTTTTCACTTCTGTACTTCTGCATTGGTGAAACTTTACTGTGGACATCATTTTAACTTTGTCTATTTTTTTTTCCTGAGATTAATATTTAGTATATTTTATACTCTTTTATTGACTCAAGGGTACATTTTATATTTTACTTGTAATTAACTACCATTACAAAATTGGAACTTACAGATGTGATAAACCAAGATATTCCTGAAATGTTTTTAAACATAATTTTGTTTTCTGGCTGGAAATACAAAAATAGGTAGAAAATTTTAATGTAAAGTAAAAATTATCTGTGAGCTTATGTCTATTAGTATTTTAACAGTGTATTTGCTTTCCTCTCACAGTGTTGCAAGCACCAGTGACATTTTCCAGCACTGATTTTATATTTGAAATCCCATTGCATACTATGGATCCTAATAAAAGTGTCACAAAAACTCAGGTGTGTATAGAGAATTTACAGTTTTTTTCTGATTATGGTTTTCAGTTTATTAAGGTGATTATTCTGAAGGATGTGTTTTAAGAATACTTTCATTTTAGAGAACTTGCATATATATATATATATATATATATATATATGTATATATGTATATATGTATATATAGACCCTATTTCTCAGAAGTAATAATCAAAGTATACAAATGTATAAAGCCACTTATTTTATATATGTATATTTTAATAGGACTATTCAAAATATATTAAATTGAATGGTTTTCCCTCTTTCTTTATACAGATGGAAGCTATGATTAAAATTAATGTGAAATATGTTCCACACAGGTGAGGAAATGGGAGAGGCAATAATAAAAATTGAAAAAGTCCAGATATATAATACAGTCACTTCTATGATAATCTACTCTTTATTTCTTATATTTCTGCCTCTCTTCTAATTATGAATCCATCTGGAAAGAAAAAAAAGAGAGACTTGCATAAGAAAGAAGCTCAGGCATACATTGTAGAAATTTGTATTGGTAGTGCCCCTTTTTTTGTCTTTTATATCAGTTTTCCTGCATTCGTAAATACAGTCCCTTATATTGTAAAAGATACTTTGCTGATGTATAGTGTAATTAGAATAATGATCCTGAGCATGGGAGATTATCTGAGATTATGTAGGTGGTCCCAGTCTAATCACATGAAGAGTTAAGAACAGAGAACCTTTCCTGACTGTGGTCAGAAGGATATGTGATGATAGAAGAGGGGTCAGAGAGATGTGATGTTGCTGGATTTGAAGATAGTGCAAGGAGGCCACCAGCTAAAGAATTTGTCTGAACTCTAGAAACTGAGACTGGCGAGGAAACAGATTCTTCTCTAGAACCTCCGGAAAGTATCACAGTTCTTTCTAACACCTTGGTTTTAGTCCAGTGATATCTGCATTAACCTTCTAATCTACAAGACTGTAATGAGATAAATTTGTTTTGTTTTAAACCACTAACTTTGTGGTAATTTGTTATGGCAGCAATAAAAATCCTAAAGTAAGCTATATCAGTATCACTTTTAGAATAGGCTGTAACTATTAGAGAAAATTGAAATAAGAATTGGTTAAAATTGGTTGCTTCTGGGAAGCAGGACTGTTGATGAGGAGGAGCTGAGTGGGCCAACTTTTTGTTTTTTGGGGGTGGGGTACGCGGGCTTCTCACTGTTGTGGCCTCTCCTGCTGCGGAGCACAGGCTCCGGACGTGCAGGCTCAGCAGCCATGGCTCACGGGCCCAGCCACTCCGCGGCACGTGGGATCTTCCCGGACCGGGGCACAAACCCGTGTCCCCTGCATCAGCAGGCGGACTCTCAACCACTGCGCCACCAGGGAAGCCCAGGCCAACTTTTTTATAAGTGTATTTTAACTATTTGTGTAAGCTATGCACATGCATCATTTTGATGAGATTATAAAGAAAAATAACCATACTACACAGGCTAAACTAATTAAGTGATGTTTCTCCATAGATGACTGGAACAGTTCAATTTTTAGGATATAGAAAGTGGATAGTATGTTACAGATCTTATACCATTTCCTCAATTTCAGAATGAGAAATATGAGGCATTCATATAACTAGTATGATACCATGCTCACCTTCTGTATTAAAAGATGTTTTCTTTATTAGGTGCAAATGAACTTCGTTATAAAGTACACAAATATTAGAGCTAAATAGGTGTCTCAGTACTTAGAGACATCTGCCCCATTTTTTTATCTTGAACATTTTAAATCGATCATGCTTTAGAAAGAAACAAAGTATGTTATTTTGTTGTGGTGACAATTGCATGGATCATTCTACACACTTCCAATTTGGAAGAATAAAGTTTAAAAAAACCTGGTTGAAGCTTTTATTTTCATAGCGAGTTGCACTGGAAAGATGAGTTTGCACACAAGTCATGTACATAGCTCCCAGATTTATAGGAACACCATCACAAAGACAGTGCAGAGACTTTCTGCATACACTTTACACAACTTTCCCTAATGTTAACACCTTATACAACCAGAGAAAAATTTTTTAACACTAAGAAATTAACATTAGTAAAATATTATTAATTAAACAACAGGCCCTATTCACATTTCACCAGGTATTTACTAAGGTCCTTTTACTGTACTAGGGTCCAATCCAGGATACCGTATTGCATTTAGTCTCCTCTAATGTATGACAGGTTCTCAATCTTACTAATTTTTTATGACCATGTTAATTTAAAAAAATACTGGTCTGGCTTTTTTTTTCTAGAATGTTCTTTAATTTCAGTTTGTCTTATATTTTTTCACCTGACTAGGCTCAGTTCTTATTTTCCATGGACTTCGGGGAAGAATGTCACAGAGGTGAAATGTGCTTTTTGTCATATCATGTGAAGGGAGGACATGATATCAGTATACATGCCAGGTTTCTCCACTGTAAAGTTGGAGAAACTATTTTTCCCTTTTCACACTCTATGCTTTGGAAAGTGAGTCATCTATTTCAGCCCAGACTCAAGGGGGAGGGGACAAGCTCCACCTTCTGGAGGGGATATTTACATATATTATTTGGAATTTTTCTGTAAGAAAGGTTATTTCCTCTCTTCATTTATTTATTTATTTAGTTAGTTACTTAATATATCACCGTGACCTCACATATATTTATTCCATACTTTCAGTTTTAATCCAATGTTACATTTTTTATTTTGTTGCTAAAACTGTTCCAGCTTTGGCCATAACGACCTCTTTTAGATTGGCCCTTTGATATACTCCCTTCTTTATGATTTTAAAGCATTCTCTTACTTCCTTTGCTACAAAATGGTCCAGGGTCACTTTTTTTTTTAACATCTTTATTAGAGTATAATTGTTTTACAATGGGGTGTTAGTTTCTACTGTATCACAAAGTGAATCAGCTATACGTATACATATATCCCCATATCCCCTCCATCTTGTGTCTCCCTCCCACCCTCCCTATCCCACCCCTCTAGGTTGTCACAAGACACTGAGTTGATCTCCTTGTGCTATGCGGCTGCCTCCCACTAGCTACCTGTTTTACATTTGATAGTGCGTATATGTCCATGACACTGTCTCACTTTGGCCCAGCTTACACTTCGCCCTCCCCGTGTCCTCACGTCCATTCTCTACGTCTGCATCTTTATTCCTGTCCTGCCCCTAGGTTCTAAAAAATGTTTTTCTTTTTCTTAGATTCCATATATATGTGTTAGCAAACAGTATTTGTTTTTCTCTTTCTTACTTACTTCACTCTGTATGACAGCCTCTAGGTCCATCCACCTCACTACAAATTACTCAATTTCGCTTCTTTTTATGGCGGAATAATATTCCATTGTATATATGTGCCACATCTTCTTTATCCATTCATCTGTTAATGGACACTTAGATTGCTTCCATGTCCTGGCTACTGTAAATGGAGCTGCAGTGAACATTGTGGTACATGACTCTTTGAATTATGGTTTTCTCGCGCACCAGGAAACAAAGAGGGAAGAAAAAGTCTCTTGCCTCTTCGGCAGCTCCAGACTTTTTCCCGGACTCCCTCCCGGCTAGCTGTGGTGCACTAGCCCCTTCAGGCTGTGTTCACGCAGCCAACCCCAGTCCTCTCCCTGGGATCTGATCTCCGAAGCCTGAGCCTCAGCTCCCAGTCCCCGCCTGTCCCGGCGAGTGAGCAGACAAGCCTCTCGGGCTGGTGCCTGCCGGTCGGCCCCGATCCTCTGTGCGGGAATCTCTCCGCTTTGCCCTCCGCACCCCTGTGGCTGCGCTCTACTCTGCGGCTGCGAAGCTTCCGCCCTCCGCCACCCGCAGTCTCCGCCCGCGAAGGGGCTTCCTAGAGTGTGGGAACCTTTCCTCCTTCACAGCTCCCTCCCATTGGTGCAGGTCCCGCCCCTGTTCTTTTGTCTCTGTTTTTTCTTTTTTCTTTTGCCCTACCCAGGTACATGGGGAGTTTCTTGCCTTTTGCGAAGTCTGAGGTCTTCTGCGCATGTTTAGTATGTGTTCTGTAGGAGTTGTTCCACATGTAGATGTATTTTTGATGTATTTGTGGAGAGGATGGTGATCTCTCTGTCTTATTCCTCTGCCATCTTGAAGGTCTCCTCCCAGGGTCACTTTTATTTTAGTTGTTCCAGCTCTTGAGTCAACATTTTCTCGAAGAAACCTCATTATCTTTTACAGGAGAATGGTATTTAGAAACCAAGATCTGTACACTAGGTGTGCTACCTGCTACTGTGGTGTCACATGTTCTAGGCCCTTTTGGCCTAGAAAGGAAGTATTTGTATGTGTACTAATCCATGAGTACACATATATTGGTAATTATCTATCTGTCTATCTACCTGTCTATCATCTATTTATATCTGTCTTTTCCTATTTGTCTATCTAAACATGAATTCAAACTGATAACTCTGACTGTAATCCAGCACCACAAGGTTCATTTCAGTCTTTCTCCCTTGTCATTTTTAACTCTGACAGTGAGAAATCTGACTCTCTTGTTTATAATATATATGCTTATTTTTTAACCCTGGTGGACTTAGTAAAGAAGTTTCAGAATTTTTAACCTGTACCCATTTAGAATTCTTAACATGTTTTCCAACTAGGGTACAGTGTTTATAAAGAGTATCTTTTTGTCTTTAGCTTTATAGTTTCCAGTCAAAACACAGTTTTCCAGAATTACTTAGGACACTCCTTACCACCCACACTACCTTTGGTGAGGTTATTTCCTACATTTGTGATATAACTTGTCACAGCCTACAGTCCATGCTGGGATCCCCAGCATCTTGGTTGATTGTTTATAATTTACATACCTTTAAGTTCACTCTTTGCAGTATACAGTTGTATGAGTTTTTTTAAATGTATAGAATAATTTATTTACTACTTCAGTGCCATACAGAACAGTTTCATTACACTAAAAATTCTCTGTATAACCCCTTAGCAATCACCTACTTCTCTTTCCACTGACACTTGGCAGCAATTGATTTTTTTTTTCCACCCACAAAATTGTGCATTTCCAGAATGACAGGTAATTTAATTATACAGTATGTAGAAATTTGGGTCTGGCATCTTTCACTTAACAAAATATATTTAATCTTCACTTATGTTTTTGCATGAATTAATATTTTACTTATTTTGTCACTGAATTTTATCCCATTGTATGGATGTACCACAGTTTGTTTATACATTCATTTGTCGATGGAAATCTTGTTTGTTTCTACTTCCATTGGTTGATGATTATGAGCAAAGCTATTATAAACATTCACATACAGATTTTTGTGTGAACATAAATTTTCAATTTACTTAAGAAAATACCTAAGAGTAGGATTACTGGGTCACTTGGTAGACATATGTTTAACATTATAAGAAGCTGTCAAATTGTCTTCCAAAGTGACTGTACCAATTTGCATTCTCACCATCATGAATGAAGGTTCTTGTTACTCTGCGTCCTTGCTAACTAGCATAGCTCCTTTGAGTACTTTTCATAGTTGTTGACAGGCTGCGAACATATTTGCATACCCCTTTGTTTATCTAACATCACTTTTAAAACATTTTATCTATGATTACCACATTTAATTGCTTGACTTTGTGCCTAGGACTATCAAGTTGCTACAGCAATACAAACTAAATTTTATATTGCATATTATAACCTTTTTAAATCTCTTATTTTTTATGTGTGAACAGGATCTTGTTTTACATAATACTTGAAAAAAGATGTAGAGTGGAATTTGGATATTAGTAATACTGGTAAACTTTTCGAAGATGGCATAATCAAATTTAGCATACTCAGTGGGACTCTGTGACCAATTGAAGAGTGTAATGTTTCTATAAATTTCTGTCCAGGTAAGTACTTTTTTCTGTATTTGTTTCTGTATCGGTTTATCCTTCACATATTTTATCAAGTATATAAAAGTTTAGATTATTTGTTATATGTTCTTAAAACAGTTTTAAGAAATTTCTTACTAAAATTTTGTGGTAGCTGTCATTATAAATGACACCCAATGATCCTTACCTCCTGGTATTCATGCTGTTATATAGTCCCCTCTCACATCAAATAGAGCTAATATATGACCCTTGGGATATTATGGATGTGATGGTGTGTGACTTCTAAGGCTAGATCAGAAAAGGCACTGCAACATCTGACTTTTCCTCTTGGATTGCTTGCTTTGGGGGAAGCTGGCCAGGATGTCTATTTATCTATATTTCCACTTTTCTGTTTTTTTTTTTTTAATTACAAAATGTTTTTTGAACCTTTTAATAATTGGTATGGCAAATTTTCTTTCACTAAACATATATTTCAAAAATTTTTGGCAATTCTTATACATTTACTTTTCTAAATGAACTGTAGATTATTTTTTCCAGTTTCTAGAAAACGGCATATAATTGAGTTTTTTCCCTTCAAAGAATAACATGCTTTTACAGTAATTAAGGTGTCATTTTATATGCATCATTATATAAAGAACAAGAATATCTTTTCCCCACTAAATTATCTTGGTACCTTGTTGAAATTCAGTTGACCGTAAAGAGTTGTTTATTTCTCTTAACCTGGTCTTAGAGAATGGCCTGTGAAGTATTCCCTCCATTTCTGTTTTTGTGAAGATTGATATTAATTCTTCATGAAATGTTTAGTACATTTCACCAATGAAGTTGTTTGGGTTTTGGCTGTTCTAAGTGGGAAGTCTTTTGATTCCTTCTTCGATCCCTTTCTATAAGTCTATTCAGATTTTATATTTCTTCTTGGGTCAGTTTAAGTAATTTGTGTCTTTCTAGAAATTTGCACATTTCTTCTAGGTTATCTAATTTGTTTGTATACAGCTGTACATTGTGTTTCCTTATAATCCTTCTATTAAATTTCTGTAAAGTGAGTATTTATTTTCCCTTTTTTTTATTCATGACTTTGGTAATTTGAATCTTCTCTCTTTTTTTTTTCTTGGTCATTCTTGCTAACGGTTTTAAAAATTTGATAATGTTTTCAAAGACCAACTTTTGATTTTCTTAATTTTTTCCTATACTTTAATTAATTTCTGTTCTAATATTTATTATTTTCTCTATTCTACTTTGTTTGGCTATAATTTTGTTTTTTTCCCTTGTCTCTTATGGTGCAAGGTGTTAGGTATTGATTTAAAATATCTTTTAGATGGAGGCATTTATAGCTATAAATTTCACTTTGAGCACTGCTTTAGGTGCATCCCATAATTTTGATATGTTTTGTTTTCCTTTTAATCTACAATTATATTTTAAAATTTACTTTGCCATTTTTTTGTTTGTTTGTTTCTTCACTCTGACATTTGCTGGTCAACAGTGTGTCCTCAATGGTATTATTCTGAGAACCCACAACTACTGAGCAAGGGGCTTGGGAGCAAGGGAGAAAACATCGTACAGTGTATTCAGTGCTGTTCTCTCCATCTGGAGCTAGCCTACAGGTTGATTATATTTTAATAATTTTTACATAATATTAGAATGGCACACATTGTCATCGTTTTGATGGGAAGTTTCACTAATCTGGCAGCTATCGTGTTTACTCCTTCTATTTTTCCCTTTTAGTTCTATTCTTTTCAGCTACAAAGATGAAGTGTTTAATACTAAATGTGGGGGGAAATAATCATTTTTGATCTGTTTCTTCCTCCCACCCATTGCTTTTCTTTCAAAAATATTTTTGTATTTTCTTTTGCTTCTATTTTCATGACAATATATTATATCTAAGCTTTTCCTGCTGTCTTACATTGTTTGTCCTTAAATCATCTGAGATTTGCTCCCAAGAGCAAATTTATTTATTTTATGGCATTTGCTTCCAATAGCAATTTGTTACATTTATCCATTCCATTGTTAAGCAGTTCTTATTAATGAGAGATTCTTTTTTTTTTTTTGGCGGTACGTGGGCCTCTCACTGTTGTGGCCTCTCCCATTGTGGAGCACAGGCTCTGGACGCGCAAGCTCAGCAGCCATGGCTGATGGGCCTAGCCGCTCCGTGGCATGTGGGATCTTCCTGAACCGGGGCACGAACCCGTGTCCCCTGCATCGGCAGGCATACTCTCAACCACTGCACCACCAGGGAAGCCCAGTGAGAGATTCTCAAACTTAATGTTTTGAAGGACTTAAGGATCCTCTCACAATTCAGACTATCTTAAATGTAAAAGTTAATTTATTTGACTCATCTAATGCAAAAACCTAGGAATAGATTTCCTGTCTTTAGGCATGGCTGGAACCAGGTGCTCTAAAGATTACCTGGTTTCTTTCTTATTTTTCAAATCTGCTAAATCATTATCAGAGTCATGTGGTCATTTAAAATAGGCTTCCATTCTCTCATGTGTAGATCTGTTGAAAAAGAGATTGCTTCAGTCTCACCAGTTTTAACAAAGGCATTGGGCCTGGTTACATTGGTCCAGTGGGTGATATGCCTAGCAATAGGTATCATTTGAATTGCTGGACCTCACTCAAATATCCACTACAAAAGCTTCATCTTTCAGATTGTTCTGACTTTTCTCATTGAAGATATAGGCTTTCCAGCAGTTATCCAATAATTCTAGATAGGCTTTCTTTAAGTCCACAAGTAGATGGAAGCTGCATCAGCAAAGGCTTGATTATACTATAATATACAATACGCATAGTATATTATATACTATAATATACTGTACTATATACTGTACTATATGGTTATTATAGTATTCTGCTTTTGCCTTATGCTCTTATATTTTTGCATTTAATATGTCATAAACGTCTTTATAATATTAATGATAATTGTAAGGTATTTTTTAATTGGTAAAAATGGCCGACTACTTTGTTTCATCATGATGTATTCTATGGGGGTCCGAATGGTCTTTGGATTCAGACTTTTGAGGGTCAAATTTCACAGTCAAACAAATCTGTTTGAGAGTCAAACAAATTTCTGTTTGTTAAGCTCCCTAGATACCTGTCATCAGAAAAATGGACACAAAATTATTGGGATTAAATCACTAACTGAGATGGTGACTGAAAAGGATCAACGTGGTGTGTATAATTTTCTGGCTTAGATTTTATGCCATGCTTCCCAATGACCATTCCTCTACTTTGCGTACATGAATTTTTCATAGTTTCCACTTTATAACCAGTATGCATATCTAAGGTACAAACCTGAATCAGATCAAAAAGTTTATAATTTTAGAAGAATGTTCATGGTTGAGTAATGTGTGCTCATGCCGTTCTTTGTGATCATCTGTCTTTGCAGTGTATTCTGTTTAGATTTTATTGGATTTTTTAAACACCTTTATTGGAGTATAATTGCTTTACAATGGTGTGTTAGTTTCTGCTTTATAACAAAGTGAATCAGTTATACATACACATATGTTCCCATATCTCTTCCCTCTTGCGTCCCCCTCCCTCCCACCCTCCCTACCCCACCCTTCTAGGTGGTCACAAAGAACCGAGCTGATCTCCCTGTGCTATGCGGCTGCTTCCCACTAGCTATCTGTTTTACGTTTGGTAGTGTATATATGTCCATGCCACTCTCTAACTTCGTCCCAGCTTACCCTTCCCCCTCCCCGTATCCTCAAGTCCATTCTCTAGTAGGTCTGTGTCTTTATTCCCGTCTTACCCCTAGGTTCTTCATGACATGTTTGTTTTTCTTAAATTCCATATATATGTGTTAGCATATGGTATTTGTTTTTCTCTTTCTGACTTACTTCACTCTGTATGACAGACTCTAGGTCCATCCACCTCACTACAAATAACTCAATTTCCTTTCTTTTTATGGCTGAGTAATATTCCATTGTATATGTGTGCCACATCTTCTTTATCCATTCATCTGTTGATGGACGCTTAGGTTGTTTCCATCTCCGGGCTATTGTAAATAGAGCTGCAATGAGCATTTTGGTACATGACTCTTTTTGAATTATGGTTTTCTCAGGGTATATGCCCAGTAGTGGGATTGCTGGGTCATATGGTACTTCTATTTTTAGTTTTTTAAGGAACCTCCATACTGTTCTCCATAGTGACTGTATCAATTTACATTCCCACCAACAGTGCAAGAGTGTTCCCTTTTTTCCACACCCTCTCCAGCATTTATTGTTTCAAGATTTTTTGATAATGGCCATTCTGACTGGTGTGAGATGATATCTCATTGTAGTTTTGATTTGCATTTCTCTAATGATTAATGATGTTGAGCATTCTTTAATATTTTGTTGGCAATCTGTATATCTTCTTTGGAGAAATGTCCCATTTTTGGATTGGGTTGTTTGTTTTTTTGATATTGAGCAGCATGAGCTGATTGTAAGTTTTGGAGATTAACCCTTTCTCAGTTCCTTCATTTGCAAATACGTTCTCCCATTCTGAGGGTTGTCTTTTGGTCTTGTTTATGTTTTCCTTTGCTGTGCAAAACCTTTTAAGTTTCATTCGGTCCCATTTGTTTATTTTTGTTTTTATTTCCATTTCTCTAGGAAGTGGGTCAAAAAGGATCTTGATGTGATTTATGCCACAGAGTGTTCTGCCTATGTTTTCCTCTAAGAGATTGATAGTGTCTTGCCTTACATTTAGATCTTTAATCCATTTTGAGTTTATTTTTGTGTATGGTGTTAGGGAGTGTTCTAATTTCATTCTCTTACATTTGCTGTCCAGTTTTCCCAGCACCGCTTATTGAAGAGGCTGTCTTTTCTCCACTGTATATTCTTGCCTCCTTTATCAAAGATAAGGTGACCATATGTGCATGGGTTTATCTCTGGGCTTTCTATCCTGTTCCATTGATCTATATTTATGTTTTTGTGCCAGTACCATAATGTCTTGATTACTGTAGCTTTGTAGTATACTCTGAAGGCCAGGAGCCTGATTCCTGAAGCTCCCTTTTTCGTTCTGAAGATTGCTTTGGCTCTTCGGGGACTTTTGTGTTTCCATACAAATTGTGAATTTTTTTGTTCTAGTTATGTGAAAAATGCCAGTGGTGGTTTGATAGGGATTGCATTGAATCTGTAGATTGCTTTGGGTAGTAGAGCCATTTTCACAATGTTGATTCTTCCAATCCAAAAACATGGTGTATCTCTCCATCTATTTGTATCATCTTTAATTTCTTTTATCAGTGTCTTATAATTTTCTGCATACAGGTCTTTTGTCTTCTTATGTAGGTTTATCCCTAGATATTTTATTCTTTTTGTTGCAGTGGTAATTGGGAGTGTTTTCTTGATTTCACTTTCAGATTTTTCATCATTAGTGTATAGGAATGCCAGAGAATTCTGTGCATTAATTTTGTATCCTGCTACTTTCCCAGATTCATTGATTAGCTCTAGTAGTTTTCTGGTAGCATCTTTAGGATTCTCTATGTATAGTATCATGTCATCTGCAAACAGTGATAGCTTTACTTCTTCTTTTTCAATTTGGATTCCTTTTATTTCTTTTTCTTCTCTGATTGCTGTGGCGAAAACTCCCAAAACTATGTTGAATAACAGTGGTAAAAGTGGGCAATCTTGTCTTATTCCTGATCTTAGTGGAAATCGTTTCAGTTTTTCACCATTGAGGATGATGTTGGTTGTGGGTTTGTCATATATGGCCTTTATTATGTTGAGGAAAGTTCCCTCTATGCCTACTTTCTGCCGGGTACTTATCATAAATGGGTGTTGAATTTTGTTAAAAGCTTTCTCTGCATTGATTGAGATGATCATAGGGTTTTTCTCCTTCAGTTTGTTAATATGGTGTATCACATTGATTGATTTGTCTATATTGAAGAATCCTTGCATTCCTGGAATAAACCCCACTTGATCATGGTGTATGATCCTTTTAATGTGCTGTTGGATTCTGTTTGCTAGTATTTTGTTGAGGATTTTTGAATCTATGTTCATCAGTGATATTGGCCTGTAGTTTTCTTTCTTTGTGACATCCTTGTCTGGTTTTGGTATCAGGGTGATGGTGGCCTCGTAGAATGAGTTTGGGAGTGTTCCTCCCTCTGCTATATTTTGGAAGAGTTTGAGAAGGATAGGTGTTAGCTCTTCTCTAAATGTTTGATAGAATTCGCCTGTGAAGCCACCTGGTCCTGGGCTTTTGTTTGTTGGAAGATTTTTAATCACAGTTTCAATTTCAGTGCTTGTGATTGGTCTGTTCATATTTTCTATGTCTTCCTGGTTCATTCTCCCCAGATTGTGCATTTCGAAGAATTTGTCCATTTCTTCCAGGTTGTCCATTTTATTGGCATAGAGTTGTTTGTAGTAATCTCTCATGATCTTTTTAATTTCTGCAGTGTTGGTTGTTACTTCTTTTTCATTTCTAATTCTATTGATTTGAGTCTTCTCCCTTTTTTTCTTGATGAGTCTGGCTAATGGTTTATCAATTTTGTTTATCTTCTCAAAGAACTAGCTTTTAGTTTTATTGATCTTTTCTATTTTTTCCTTTATTTCTTTTTCATTTATTTCTGATCTGATCTTTATGATTTCTTTCCTTCTGCTAACTTTGGGGTTTTTTTGTTCTTCTTTCTCTAATGGCTTTAGGTGCAAGGTTAGGTTGTTTATTTGAGATGTTTCCTGTTTCTTAATGTAGGATTTTATTGCTATAAACTTCCCTCTTAGAATTGCTTTTGCTGCATCCCATAGGTTTTGGGTCATCGTGTCTCCATTGTCATTTGTTTCTAGGTATTTTTTCATTTCCTCTGATTTCTTCAGTGATCACTTTGTTATTATGTAGTGTATTGTTTAGCCTCCATGTGTTTTTATTTTTTCCAGATCTCTTCCTGTAATTGATATCTACTCTCATAGCGTTGTGGTCAGAGAAGATACTTGATACAATTTCAATTTTCTTAAATTTACCAAGGCTTGATTAGTGACCCAAGATATGGTCTATCCTGGAGAATGTTCCATGAGCACTTGAGAAGAATGTGTATTCTGTTGGTTTTGGATGGAATGTCCTATAAATATCAAGTAAGTCCATCTTGTTTAATGTATCATTTAACGCATGTGTTTCCTTATTTATTTTCATTTTGGATGATCTGTCCATTGGTGAAACTGGGGTGTTAAAGTCCCCTACTATGATTGTGTTACTGTCGATTTCCCCTTTTATAGCTGTTAGTATTTGCCTTATGTATTGAGGTGCTCCTATGTTGGGTGCATAAATAGTTACAATTGTTATATCTTCTTTTCAATAGATCCCTTGACCTATTGTAGTGTCCATGTCTCTTGTAATAGTCTTTATTTTAAAGTCTATTTTGTCTGATATGAGAATTGCTACTCCAGCTTTCTTTTGATTTCCATTTGCATGGAATATGTTTTTCCATCCACTCACTTTTAGTCTGTTTGTGTCCCTGGGTCTGAAGTGGGTCTCTTGTAGAGAGCATATATATGGGTCTTGTTTTTGTATCCATTCACAAGCTTGTGTCTTTTGGTGGGAGCATTTAATCCATTTACATTTAAGGTAAATATTGATATGTATGTTCCTATTCCCTTTTTCTTAATTGTTTTGTGTTTGTTATTGTAGGTCTTTTCCTTCTCTTGTGTTCCCTGCCTAGAGAAGTTCCTTTACCATTTGTTGTAAAGCTGGTTTGGTGGTGCTAAACTCTCTCAGCTTTTGCTTGTCTGTAAACGTTTTAATTTCTCCATCAAATCTGAATGAGATCCTTGCTGGGTAGAGTAATCTTGGTTGTAGGTTTTTCTCCTTCATCACTTTAAATATGTCCTGCCACTCCCTTCTGGCTTGTAGAGTTTATGCTGAAAGATCAGCTCTTAACCTTATGGGGATTCCCCTGTGTGTTATTTGTTGTTTTTCCCTTGCTGCTTTTAATGTGTTTTCTTTGTATTTAATTTTTGACAGTTTGATTAATATGTGTCTTGGCGTATTTCTCCTTGGATTTATCCTGTATGGGACTGTCTGTGCTTCCTGGACTTGATTAACTATTTCCTTTCCCATATTAGGGAATTTTTCAACTATAATCTCTTCAAATATTTTCTCAGTCCCTTTCTTTTTCTCTTCTTCTTCTGGGACCCCTATAATTCGAATGTTGGTGTGTTTGATGTTGTCCCAGAGGTCTCTGAGACTGTCCTCAGTTCTTTTCATTCTTTTTTCTTTATTCTGCTCTGCCATAGTTATTTTCACTATTTTATCTTCCAGGTCACTTATCCGTTCTTCTGCGTCAGTTATTCTGCTATTGATCCCTTCTAGAGAACGTTTAATTTCATTTATTGTGTTATTCATCATTGTTTATTTGCTCTTTAGTTCTTTCTAGGTCCTTGTTAAATGTTTTTGTATTTTCTCTATTCTATTTACAAGATTTTGGATCATCTTTACTATCATTATTCTGAATTCTTTT
>NW_006788284.1:0-353 GCF_000442215.2 Lipotes vexillifer | reverse complement strand
CTGGCCTGCTTTCTCAGGTGGACTGGAATTCATTGCTCTTTCCCCTCAACTCCCTGATGTCAGCGGCACTTTCCGGAGATGAGGTGGACTTCTCTGCCTACTGCAGAAGCTCAGCTCCCCAAAGGCCCACTCCCTGTCTGAATCCCACACTTGAGGCCAGATGCCAGCCTTCCCACAACATTCGTGGTCTCCTTTTAGTTTTTGACCTGCTCAGACTGAGTCCCTGTAGACTCTTTCTCAGCTTGAAACCTGATCTTCAACCCCTTTCCATGACCTCAATGCTTACCTGTCTACTTTAGGCCTCAGGTGCTTTAGCTATAAAATGATATAGTTGCCCTTAATTCTAAAGTCTT
>NW_006788282.1:878757-886682 GCF_000442215.2 Lipotes vexillifer | reverse complement strand
CACGAACCCATGTCCCCTACATCAGCAGGCAGACTCTCAACCACTGCGCCACCAGGGAAGCCCAACATATATCATTTTTAACAACTCTTTTTGGTAATAAAACCATATTAATTTCATCTAATTCCATTAATTTTTTCATCTATATAAAGTTTACTTAGAACCAGAGAATCCACTGTGTTTGATTTTAGTACTCTCATTAAAAACATTTAATATATTTTTGCCAGTATTTTTTCTTTTCAGCCCTGGTGATTTATTTACATGGAAATGGAATTTTATATAAACCATATATATGTATAATGGAATTTTACTCAGCCATAAAAAGAATGAAATCTTGCCATTTGTAACAACATGGATGTACCTTGTGGGCATTATGCTAAGTGAAGTAAGTCAGACAGAGAAAGACAAATATTGTATGATCTCACTTATATATGAAATGTAAAAAAAACAAACAAACACAAACAAACAAAAAACGAGCTCATAGATACAGAGAACAGATTGGTGCTTGCCAGAGATGAGGGGTGGGCAGAATGGGTGAAGGGGATCAAAATGTACCAAAAAAACTTCCAGTTATAAAATAAATGTCATGAGGATGTAACGTACAGCATAGTGACTACAGCTAATAATACTGTATTGCACACTAAAATTGCTAAGAGAGTAGATCTTTCTTCTCATCACAAGAAAAAAGTTGTAATAAGGACTCAACAGAAGTGTACTGTTATTATTCTTTCTTTGTATTGGTAAATATTTTTATGACATTAATAGTATCTGCATACCAAAAGAATTAATAATTTGGGCAGTGAAAACTTATTTCACTGTATAATCATTCTGAGCATTTTAGCTTCAAAAGATTTTCTGTTGTACTTGGTATTTTGAATGTTTTCTGAACGTCATTTTTTTTTGATGAAGCTGATGAATAGTGAGTCACATTTTAATATGTTAAAATTGGTTGCAGAAATGAACAAGGGAACATTAGGAAAAGTGCAAAAATAAGGTGAGATCAAAAGGCATGTTTTTGAGCCCAGAGCATATTTGCCACACAGGAATCATTGCGCCTCCTTGTACATATTTCAGTTGTTTTTTTTTTTTTAGTAAATAAGATTTACCTTATATATTAAGGTGCTGCTATGTTGGGTGCGTATATATTTACAATTGTTATGTCTTCTTCTTGGATTGATCCCTTGATCATTATGTAGTGTTCTTCTTTGTCTCTTATTTTAAAGTATATTTTGTCTGATATAAGGATGATACAAATAAACTTATGTACAAAACTTCAATAGACCTACAGACATAGAAAACAAACTTATGGTTATTGAAGGGGAAAGGCAGGGAGGGATAAATTAGGAGTTTGAGATTAACATATACACACTACTATATATAAAATAGATAACCAACAAGGACCTAGTGTATAGCACAGGAAAACTGTACTTAATGTTTTGTAATGACCTATGGGGGAGGGGAATCTGAAAAAGAATATGTATATATATATATACACACACACACACAGATAGATTTATATATGTATAACTGAATCACTTTCCTGTATACCTGTAACTAACACAACATTGTAAATCAACTATACCCTAATAAAAAAGTAAAAGTAAAAATAAAGTAAATAAGATGTTGAGAAATATACTTTTAATAAAATATCTTTGAATTTGAACACGTTTTAGGTGTAATACACCCATTTGCAGGAAGTACACTTACATACATTGGAATTTTAATTGACATAAAGCAAGCACACATTCTAAAGGAGCAATATTCCACTCCAGTCCCTTGTTCCAAGGCCGTCACTGAAAACCATCCTTGCTTTTACTTTTCTCAGTGCCTGCATTTGTCGATCTCCATTACTTATACTTTAATTCTTGCCAATGCCTTTGACTCACACCAGGACAGATGAAATGTAGCTGGTTTTCTACCCCCGCCCCCATCATTTCTACCCACCGCACTCTAATATTTTAAATGAGATTACTGTGATTCATTTTCTATTGATAGCTTTGTAACTTTACTTTTTATCATTAAATGCTTTTATTTTATCACTAATTCTCATGTTAGAAATGCAAACATTTCCAGTTAAATACATACAGAATCTTCTATTTCTTGTTCCATAAACATTAGACATTAACTTGGGGCTCTTGACTACAAAATATGAGAATTTTACATCCTCCCCCCTGGATTCCATCATTTATTCCCTTTTAGCTTCCCATGAGAGTCTCATACAGGTCCATCCATATTGTTACAAATGGCAAGATATCATTCTTTTTATGGCTGAGTAAAATTCCATTATAATATATATGGTTTATATAAAATTCCATTTTATACACACACACACAACACACACACACACACACACACACACACCCCACATCTTCTTTATCCATTCATGCATTGATGGACACATTGCTTCCATATCTTGACTATTTAAGTGATGTTGCAGTGAACTTAGGGGTGCATATATCTGTCGTCATTTTTTTCTTGTAGAATAAAGTATAGCACAGCATTCCCATATACTCAAAATTGTCTTCTCTTACCATCTCCTTCACTCCCATTCACTAACATTCTCTTCGCAACATTTTCAATTCACACTCCAATGTCACTTTCTCAGCAAAAAAAAAAAAAAAAAAAAAATTACCTCTTATACCGTACTGATTCATTCATGCTGAAAATTATGTTGCAGTTATTATCCACACAGATTTATGTGTGGTACTGTATTATCTTAATTGCTAAATAGATCCTGTTTTATAAGTCTGAACTCCTCTGCAGTGCTATATCCTCATGCTTTCTTGCACACCCCACAGTGCCTAATACCATTCTGGGCACTCAGTAAACATTCCATAGAGTTGTTGGATTGTAATTAAAAGATGATGACACTCAGGCCCGTCATTTGTGATTAGGCTGAATCTTTTGTGTTAAGGTGAATCGTTAGTGTCTGTAAACAGGTAGTGTGATCTTGAGGGGGATGCAAAAATAGGTGGCAGATTATTATACAAAGTTGTCATAGAGCAGCATTTCATCACTGACAGAATTTATGATAAGAATAAAGTCTTTTAAGGAAGAATGTTAAAAATGCCTTTGATGGGCTTCCCTGGTGGCGCAGTGGTTGAGAGTCCGCCTGCGGATGCAGAGGGCATGGGTTCGTGTCCCAGTCCCGGAGGATCCCACATGCCGCAGAGCGGCTGGGCCTGTGAGCCATGGCTGCTGAGCCTGCGCGTCCGGAGCCTGTGGTCCGCAATGGGAGAGGCCACAACAGTGAGAGGCCTGCGTACCGCAAAAAATAAATAAATAAAATAAAGAAAAAAGATAAATTGGTCTCTATCAACATTAAAATATTTTAGTATTCAAAAATTTTTAACTGAAAAGACTCAAGGGAAGACCCATATATCAAAGTATTTATAGGGGTTAAGGAAATAAGAAAGGGAAGGGGAAACCCAGAGACTACAGCAGCAGGATGCCATTTCACCAGAATTAATGGCCAGAGAGTCAAACGATGTTAGCACAACTCAGTAAGAGCTAAAACCCTGGAAGAGGGCTGCCCAAGAGAAGCTTTACTTGATGAGGAAAGTATCCACTGGAAAAACAATCTACTTCTAACTACCTGCTACATTTATCCTACTTTGACGTCCCAAGTGGAATCTAGAGGGTGGAGGACCTGATTGACATAGTCCACAGAAGTCATCCTTTCAGGGCACACACAGGGAAGAACAGTGAAAGCAAGTGGATTAGAGGAAATGCCCCTAAGATTCTACTCTCTTTACCAATCAGCTTCTGTTTTTGTCCTTTGATTAATTTCAAAAAAAAAAAAAAATGCATTCTCTACTTAGAAGAAATACACAGTCCCACAGTCACCATATCTTTGCAGGGTGAGGCCAATCGTCAATCAGTCAGTCTTTCCTGGATCTTAGATTGTACAGAAGGTCTAGGTATATAGCTGTTTTTCCAGAGCTTTTTCATCTTGATAAATGGTCAAAACTGCCTCTGGAGAAAGCTTAGGGGGTGATTTACAGTGTATACTTGTTGCCATGTTGCATTTTTTCAAAATAACCAAAACCTCCCTCCAAGTTAGTATACTGCAAGTCTGTAAACTGACTCAGGTCTAGGGTGAGGTTAATGGGTCTGTGAAACCCCAGTGGTATTTGATTCAGATGTATCCCCACCACACACAGATGCTTTATCTCATATTTTATCTCATATTTATCCCTAAGTAATCTTGTTTTTGGATGCTATTGTAAATGGTGTTTGAAAATTATATTTCATCATTGTTTGTGTCAGTATATACAAATACAATTGATTTTATCAATATGGACTTTCAATTCTGTAATTTGTCTTAATTCACTTAGTTCTAGTTGCTTTTTTGTGAGATTCCTGAAGTTTGTCTGCTTACCTGATACTGTTTTCTAAAAATAAAGACAATATTGACTAGGAATTATGAATCATCTGGTCTTGTTTCTGATCACAGGGAAGAAAGCATTTGGTTTGTTTATTTTCTTATTTAACATTAAGTATGGTGTTTGCCAAAAACATTTTATAATATGTATATAATAAACACAATGCAATGTTTTAAATAATCAATTTTTAAGTAAAAAATTTTAATGAGACAAGAAATGTCTTTTATAATTACTTATAAATATACCATTTCTAGCTCTCATCATCTAGCTCCAGATTTCTGGAGCTCTTTCTCTGAGGTCCTTTCTGGTTCTTTGGTTCACAAATTTCAGCCATCTTCATTTGCCTCCATCTCAATCTGTATCTTCTCAGTTAAGATAAACAACCAGGTTCTGGTTTTGTTCTTCTTTTTTTTTGCGGTACGCGGGCCTCTCACTGTTGTGGCCTCTCCCGTTGCGGAGCACAGGCTCCGGACGCGCAGGCTCAGTGGCCATGGCTCACGGGCCCAGACGCTCCGCGGCATGTGGGATCTTCCCGGACCAGGGCATGAACCCGTCTCTGCTGCATCGGCATACGGACTCTCAACCACTGCGCCACCAGGGAAGCCCTGGTTTTGTTCTTCTTTATACCAGAATCCAGAAGTTGCCTCCAGGCAGAAAACCAGAAAATTGTAAGAATCTTCCCATTGTTTCCCTTTTTTAAAAAAATCATGGATCTGTGTTGCCTGATTGTCCATTGCCTGGAAACATTCGTGTAATGTATTTCCCCAGTTGTATATTTCTTTACAATTGTATATAGTTATATACAGTGGGAGAGAAGGCCTCAGAACAACTGAGAAAGAAATCTCCCCACCATCACTTTTATTCTCATGTTGCTTCCTTCCTTATCCTATCTACCTTGCCTCTTGTATACCTTATTCTGTGATTTCCTTTCTGTTCCTAGGTGTTTGTAACTTAAATTATTTGAGTACCCAGAATGTGTCATGATCTATCTTGTGCTTCACACATATTGTATAATCTAACCACATGCTTTTTAATTCTTTATGTACTGGCCTTAGATGAAGTAATTAAATGTTTTCCTAGTATTCATCTCGTATAGACTCCATATAACAGCAAATGGTTGTCTTTATTTTAAATTAACTTAAGGAATAAAATATATATTAGCCTTTTCTTTAAAAGAAAAATTAGATCATTGAACAATATGATTGTTGATGCATTGAACTCTGTTCTTAAATGGAAATTTTATGTGGTAATTTTAATATGAACTAAATGGTCATTACTTTGTTTCATGTCTTATTAATTTGCTAATTGTAGCTATTTTTAGAAAAATGATCCTTGGGCAATTGCAGACTCTTTTACAACAGATGAAAAATCACCAGTTAATTTTAAAATTCTAAACAGAGATCTGTGTTTGTATTGCTTCATTATATTGATGCAGTTTTATACAGTAGTAAACATTTTCTTAGGTAATTGTTCTTCTATGAAGGAAAGGATATCAAATTTTAAATTATGTAAAATGTTCATAATAGAATTATAGTTCAGATTGCATTTTATTTTCAAACCAATTATCGATATTTGTCCACTGTGTGGTCTGGGAATAAGTACTTCTTAATCTTCTACTCAAGTGTTCTTTCTTCCTTGGTGGACTCCACAGGGACTAAAGATAATTTTTAAATTCCATCCAACTCAGTAATTGTATCAGTAAATATTCAACACAAATAATCCAATTTATTCTTTTTGGTAGTTTAGATGAAGTTGTTCAGTTTCTCTGTGTGTGTATGCAGACCTCTTAGGGGAGCGAATTAAGTTTGTTTTCTAAAATTTAGGTACTTCTAATGATTATTTGACATCCAGGGTGACTACCATCTGTGAAAATTTTCAGGAGATAGTGTCTTGCCAAACACTTATCTTTTCAGTTCAATGATGTATAATCTGGCGTAAAAATAGTTTATTTTTTCCACCTTTTTAAAATTAATTTTCTAGATTTTTGACCTGTTTTAGTACTCTCTTGGTTCCACATTCTTGAGGAAATGACCTAACAGTATAGGAGCTTGTGATGGATATATTTGTTTGCCTACTACTATGAAAGTAAAGACGTTATGATAGAATGCGTTGAGCTGGGTGTCACTGTTACTAAAGCTTTAAGAACATCCATTGACTGGCTTTGTGGTGTGGACTACAAGGATGGCATAACCAGGGTACCATGATGAATCTGATCAGCACTCACACATCAGTATCGTAGTTGTTCTCCGTTCCATCAGTCCGTTCTCTCTATTAACATGTTGTTTTAAAGGTGTTTGGTGTCAGGCAGAGTTATATTTAATCTTAAGTCTGTCATTGAATATATGTGGGAACCTGGGCAAGTCATACACCTGTCAGAACCACAGTTCCCTTCTCTGTTAAATGGGACAATTATTCTGCCTAGAAAGCTTATGGTGAGAGCCAAGTTAGGTAACGTATATATGTAGAGTGCCTGATACATTAATTGGCAGATATTAGACGGTTCAACAAATAATAATTACTATCGTCATCATTGGTATTTTCTGCAGTGTAATAATTCAGATTAATAATAACTGAACTGAGCTGCTGCAACCCTCTGATCATGAAAAGTTACATTGTATAAACTATAGGTGCAAGGTGTATGCTATTTTCTTATAATTCTTAGTTTTTAAAGAGTGCAATTCAACTTAGCATACATATTTAAGTTTAATCAACAACTGGAAATAATTTCCTTTACGTATGAAATATCAGGTTTTACTGTGTGTTTGAATACTCCTTCTTTAGGTAGAGTTTGAAGGAACATACTCAGTTATTTCTTTAAAAGACTATATTTAATCTTCATTATTCTTTTAAGTACATTTTTTGTGGTTGAAACATTTATTAAACTTCATCAAATATGAATGATTAACACTTACGTAGTGCTTCCTCCACAACAGGCCACAGGCCAAGAAGTCAACATGAATTATTTCATTTTTTTAAGTATTACCATACAAATTCTGTTAATAATTAATGCTACTTTAAAATCTTACTGCCTTTGAAAGTTAAAAAATCTAGATGGGGCTTCCCTGGTGGCGCAGTGGTTGAGAGTCTGCCTGCCGATGCAGGGGACATGGGTTCGTGCCCCAGTCCGGGAAGATCCCACATGCCGCATAGCGGCTGGGCCTGTGAGCCATGGCCGCTGAGCCTGCGCTCCGCAACAGGAGAGGCCAGAACAGTGAGAGGCCCGCATACCGCAAAAAAAAAAAAAAAAATCTAGATGATGATTAATACTGTTAAAAATAAGAAAGTATTTGAATGATTACTATAATGCTCTAATTTATCAGATTTTGAAGACCAAATCATGAATGTAGAGAGCATCCTATAAAAATGATATAATGTTCATCTGATAGAGTTTTTGATTTATTCTTCTTAAAAAGTAGTTACAGTAATACTGTTTATTTAATATTTATTCAATAATCCATTTTCAAATATTTTATAGTATTTCATACATTTTACACCCTTTAATCTTTTTATTGAATGTCTTTCTTTTTTTTTTTTTTTTTTTTT